>NC_042516.1:13631770-13932305 GCF_900963305.1 Echeneis naucrates
CTTTTCATTTAAATCACTCTGCACCATCTCAGAGTAAAGCACACAAAGTCCCAAATTCTGCTGAACAGTCAAAACCAGGCAGCTTTGATATGGAGAGATGTTTTTAGCAGGATATTTACCATCTTTGTGATTTTTAAATATAGTCATCGTCTATTGGTTGTGAATATTTCAGTGCATGTCTTTATGCCTGATAGTTATGGAAAAGTATGTTACAAAGCTTCATGATAATTTTAAGAACTTCTCTCACTCTGTCTCCCATTCAGTGCACTCTTGGATGTTTCTATTGCCTAAATTTTGTATTGACATGCAGTTTGAGTGTTTCTCCTCCAATGCTCTTTCTGGTTGAGGAACAGCGGTTTTTTCAGTCGATGGGGCTTATGGATCGGCCCATTCTGTATCCCTGCCCCCTCTCACTCGCCCACGCATACAAACACTGCAGGAAAGAACTGGATCTAGACTTTATTGCATCGGTCAGGTGACAAAAGGGAGACTTTTTGAGTTAGAACATCAATGAAAAACACTAGAAACTAACCATGGATTTGCTTCATTGTCTGTCCTCAGGTTTTTAACGTACAGACACACAGGGAGCTCTTTTATGCGAACCTCGATGCATTGTGCTTGTCACGGATTGAGCTGTTCTTTGTACATTGACATATTACCGCTTTTGGAAAACAAGAGACATAGCTCAAGGCCCTGCTTTAAGCTTAGGCTTCAACAAACAATTCTTTCGTTATGGACTACAAAAACATGCTGTCTCTGCATGGACATCGTCAGCAATGATACCATAGCTAGTCAGTGAAGCATAAGAGCAGTCCTTGTGTTTGACATTAGTTTGTGGTCTGAGCTGCACACACACATAATCCTGGATAAGAAGTAGGTTACACTATTTAGAATGAGGTCACACAATTAACACACGCATACAAGTACACATTTTCACCGATTGATAATTTAATAATTACAGTTTACCGCCCAGTTCTATGTCTTTGGACTATAGAAGAAACACTGATACCAAGAAAGAACCATCCATCTATCCATCCATTGCTGAGGTCTGGAGCCTCCTATCCCAACTAGAAGTGGGTGACAGGATGGGTCCATTTGAGGGACTGGCTTCTCGTCCAAATTATTGACCATCATTCACGCTTCACACAAACAGTAATTTAGTCAGACGTTAACCTAACCTGCATGTCTTTTGACTCTGAACCAAAAGAACTCAGAGAACCCAGGATCTTCTCACCATGAGGACTCATGGCTGGCACACATAGTCTATTAAATGAGACTGAAACCACAGCTTGGGGATTTCTCTGCCAGCCACGACAGAGGAAACCAACTCCACTACACAGGTGTTAACCACCAATCTAAGCCAGTGCCAGAAAAAGCACTCACTTATTATTGACTGAGTTATGTAATCCTGCTAACAGAGTCTCTTTCTTGTATTTGGTCAGTATTTGGGAATGTCCTGTATAGTAGCCTCTGTCCCTTCCTTTTGAAGAGCTGGACGTGATTTGGCAGCACAGTTGGAGGCTCATTATCTGCCTGCTCTGTTAGATCCTGTCAGGTGAATTAGTCTTTTCCTCGCCGTCTGTTCTCTTCTTTCCCAGTGACGTTGTATGTGTATTGCTGATGGAAGCTCCAGCCTGTCGTTACCGTGGCAGCCAGAAAAACCGAGTCATCAGGTCACAACTGTGACCGGACGACTATCTTAGTGAAGTCACATGTACATCTTACTCCAGCGGCTTTGCTATACACACAGTGCTGTTAGCTGGGGAAACCCGCGGACATACACACATAGCAACACTCACTAATCCAATTATGATATTAGTTAGTGCTAGCCCGGCTTAGACCTCCATGGACACATGCTGATCCACTTATTACTGGATGGGTAGGCCGGGCTATCCCCGTGTCTCCCAGCTCTTAAGCTCAAGTGGCACTGTGCCACAACATCAGGAGGACACCTCATACGCACAAAGGATACCCCTGCTATTTCTGCAAACATAAACACTGTCGGCCCTGTGAGTCAACAAAGATGAGAAGAAGGCCAAGAAGTGACTTCCACTCAGTTAACAGAGTGAACCGGAAACCCAGAGCTTAGCCAGGGTGTAAGACACTTTCCCCTGCGCATGGCGCCGTCTGGACAAAACTCCTAATCACATGCCAGGAATAGTCACGGACATGTACACTCTGGAAATTATTAGCTGGAATGAAGAACAATCAATGGATGGAAGACCTTGGGATGCTGCGTTCACCCACCAAACATGCTCTACTTTTCCATGTGCTAGAAAACCATTGATACCATTTGTAGTGACTGTGTGTGTGTGTGTAAGTGTGTATTTTCTGAGAGCCTCTTCATTAAACAACACACCAGAATGAGGTGCACACTCCAAACAAGGCCACAAGTCTATACAGAGGCTCTTACCCAGTACTCACAGTGTAGTGAGGCTCAGCAGGGCTGTTATATTCTCTTTTATACTCTTCTACTCACAATCACGCACACATACACGCCCTGCGTGCTGCATTGACAGCTCACGCAGTGTGTTTGTACACAATGGCCTCTCCTCTTTTTATGTGACAAGCTGTGCTTCGGATGCTGAAGTCACACACTCACATGTTTACACCACATGAGCAACAGGGAAAGAAAGAGAGGAAGAAACAAAAAACACGCTGCAGGCAGGAAAAAAAAATGTCACTTGTGTTTTTGGAGAAGGAAGGATCATGATGGAGTGAAATTAAGTTTGCTGTGCATGCCATGTGTCACGTCAGACCCTGCCTTATGCTAATGCCCTGTTCATCTGTGTCGAAGACTGATAATGACTCTCAGCGCAGAGAGGCCACTGAAGCACTCAGACACAGAGTAAAGCTCTGCTGTCCACTCCACAATCTCACTCTGTCTGCTCTCTACTACTGCTGTCTTTGTTTTACTCATTCCAGTCTCCTTCGTTAATCTGTTTCTCTGTTTTAAGTTTGTCTTTCTCATCTGTCTGTCTGTATGTGTCAACCATTTTTCATTTATTTCATTTATATTTTTACTGTGCGAAAGCAAGTGCATATGAATTCGACAAATGTTTTGGTATTTAGAAATGTGGAAATTTGATGGAAAACTCTACTGCACCATTACTGGAGTAACATTCACTCCTTAACCAGTTATTTTTTCGCACAATCTCAAGGAACTCTGGGGTGACTCATTTGTGTACATTCAAATGACTGCAATGCTTTTGGAGTCATGCATGATTATATAATTTGCCTTAAACTTTTGTGTCTATAATTAATTAATCTAATCTGTGCAAGACGTCTGGTAAAAGAGAGGTTTATAAAAAGAGACAATGAACCTTATGAGCATAAATGTGTGTTCTAAACTGTCATTCACTGATGGACAGATCAGTGTGTTTCCCAGGTGAGCAGCATATGCTGAAGCAGTTGTCCAGTGTGAGTGAATGGCCTGTCTGACATGGAGAGTGAAAGCTGGGGAGAAACTGAGGCTTCAGCTTCAGGGGATGTGGGGTTGGGTGGGTGGGGGGGGGTAGCACATAGCCCTGGGGAAGTTGAACGATGTAAAACGCAAGTGTGTGTGAGAGAGAGAGAGAGTGTGTGTGGGTGTGTGTTGTCTGCCTGAGGTGGACTGGAGAATGTTGACGTTGATCAGTTCTGATGGACTCACACACAGACACAGACCCTGCCTGTGACTCACAGACGAGACGCACGTATCCCCTCTGGGACAGCCTGAGGAACACACAGACACACAAACACAGACACACACACACACGCATAGACAAACATATGCTTGCCAGTTTAGATATCTACCGGAGCCACTCATGGATCTTGTTCTAGCAGGAAGGAGAGTGGGATTTGAAGCGGGGGAGGGGGTGTATTTCTTCTGCATTTCTTCAGAGACTGACGCTGCAGTTGAAGCATCTTATTGTGCCTCTGCAAGTTTTGCTGCAGCAAATTTCTCTGTGAAATTTATTTGGGATGTCTGGAGGATTCTTGCTCACCTCTGGCTCACCCTCTTCATTGGAATAAATGTGCGTAAGCACAATGTGGACAATGTTCTGTCTCTATAGAGAGCCATGAATAGCCCTTAGTGAGCTGCTATGTGCAGTGCCAGGGGGTTTTCTGGGTGCATGGCTGACTTGTCTCAGGGCACTGACGACGTAAGTTTTAAGACAGCAACCGGAGGGTGCAGGCTTGATAAAGATGGATCGTAAGGCTCGATGAGAAGATCGAGGCAGCACTCAAGTCATAGCTCTGAGCCAAGGTCTCTGCCTCATTCTCTCCCTGACTCACCCCACATAATCAGACACTAAAACACGAGCAAAACACTTACATTAGCAATCATTTTGCTGCGGACAAGGACAGTAGTGAGCGTAGATAAAAGTGTGTGTGCACATTTGGAAATGAAAAAGATAGAAACACACAATCTTCCAGACAGAAAGAGCTGGCGGGTTAATATGAGCAGTGCGTGATGCCAACTGTATGCTCGTTATATTAGTGCTGCGAGCCTCCAAGTGACAGATATCACACACATACACACACAAACTCAACGGATGATTAGTAGTTCATTTTGAGATGAAAGCATTCGTCACAAGTGACTGCCCATTTATTTGGAAAAACAGGACATGATTTTGACATCAGTGCAGCTGTTAGTTGATTTGCTGAAGTCTAAAGTCTTGAATCTATCAAGTTCTTTAAAATATTGATTTATGAGAAGATGGGAAGAGTAATGGCACAGGATCACAATGTGAACTTACTTAGACTAAAAGACAGATACAGTAGTAGGAGGTTGCACAAGGCTGGACAATAGTGCCTTTGTTTTGTCAGTAGGAAACAAGACGTAGAGACAGAAATTAATTGGAGCCGCAGGCAAAAATACTCGAAGATTGTTGATGTGACTGTTAATTTATAGCACAGCATGTTAGGAGTATCCTTTCACCCTGTTCACAAGTTTCCAGTGAGATGCCAGCAATTCATTCTTGAATACATCTATTGTCTCCCATGAACCACTGTAGGTGAGCTGTGGGAATTGGTGACGTGGGGATTCTTTCCAAAGCATTCTGGATGTGGACAAGCATGAATGTGTGGTATATGATGATTTTAAACTAATCAGAATCGGAAAAATTGAGATTTTGTTCGCTATCATGCAGTAAATGTGTATTTTTTTGTATTATAAATTAGTTTGAAGTTAGGTAAGTGTGTTTTTGTGTGTCACGTCTTGTTTGAAGTTTTCCAGGACGTAAGGGCAGGGATGAAAAAATGTAAAAAGTTGCATAACAGCGCAGCAAAGAGCATAACATATTTCATTGCTTTCATTGATTTGACCACACAAATATACTCATTAATAAATGCACAATAACTCGGAACGCTGTGTTTTATATATTCCACACATCATCAGTGCATGCCAGCCCAGCAATAATGACATCTTTAGCGGCATGGACCACTCCCAAACATAAACTTGCTTTGGCAGCAGCAAACATAGCACTCAGCCTTCTAACACTATTATACTGCCCACGTTTAAACTACCTATTCATACAGTACCTGCAGCATGTCCTTTGCTGGGAGTGGCTGCTCTTCGCACATGTCAGGAAGAGCTGCTTCCCACAACATTCAGTGAACTATGTCATGCCACCGCAAAAGACCCAAAAGGCCATGTTTTATTATTGTTTAAATTCTTCTTACGCAGTTCTGCACCTTCTTCTAAGAAACATCTCTTGGTAAAAGCAGAGCTGCTTATGTTGATCAAATTGGCCTTCTCTTGTCTTTAGCATTCCCAGTGTAAATGACAGCTACCTAGTCAGTTGAGTAGTTTTAGAAAGTCTAAAAATAAATAAATAAATAAATAAATAAATAACGCTGATGTCTTATTGTGGACTGAAATTATAGCAATAGTTTGACCTTTGCAACATCAAATACTAACTACTACTTACTACAAACTGGAGAACACCCTTATTTGCTGAGATCAGTCAACAAACATATAAACCTCCCTACACACCTAACATAGGAGACACACACACACACACAGTTTTCCTGTGGAATGAGGGATTATTTCTGACATTCTGGATGCACTCACTGTCTTCTCGCTCCAAACAAAGAGGTTCACATAATTTGGCTGAACTGTTGACTGGCTATTTCACCAGTTTGACAGATTCTTCTTGTTTGAACAAACTTCACTATAGAGATATTCCCATTTGAGTATGAGAACTTTGATACATTGGTGCGTAAATTGTTCTAATAAACCAGAATCATCCTCTTAGCCATGGCTTTGTAGGTGGTTGACTATTCTTGTGTTAACATTTGTCTGTCTCTGGTGTCAACACTCTGTAAATGAGCTTTGTACTAACAGCAGTGCTGGTAACAGGGACAAAGAAAGAATGTGCAACTGCTTTAAATCAGCCTCTGTTCCTCTCTTCACTTTTCCTCTGAATTCCTTTCATCTGCAAACCAGTTTCTTTTTTCTCTGCATGACTTCATGAGGGTAATGGCGGATCATAGATTTTGTTTTATTGCACTTTAGACTGCTATTAGGTAAATGTCTGCAACACTTGTCTATACTGAGGAATAAGCCTGACCAGTTAGGTATCTGAGGAATCCACAGCATCATCACATTCGGGTCTGATAACAGTGGAACAGCCTGATTCCTATCGGCGGGGATGTTATAATTGTCTCCGTCTATGTGTGTATATGTGTGTGGGAGCGAGACATGTTGTGTCCTCATACCATAATAGGCTTCTCTGAATAACTGTCCCATAATTTTAGTCTCGTGAGCAGATACAGCCGGCTCTAGCCTCAAAAGGAAGAGAGAGAGGCAGTAGTAATAGCTGTAATTCTCACTTTCACTCTCTGTTTCAAATATACACACACACACACACACACACACACACTGGACTTGAATTCACCTCCTCCGTCAGACATCAAGGTTTCCGGAAGGAATTCCAGGCATCCCGGGAACTGTCTTCCTGATTCCTGAAGGTTTAGCATTATGCTCATCCTGTCTACATCCTCTGCCAATAAACACACATACACACACCCGCGCTGACAGTCACACATACACACAGTCCAACAAACCCAGATATCCATTTAGATGAGCTGAATTTACATTGTGACTGAGCAGCAGGGAATGCTCTTGTAATCCTTGATATAGTGAACCACCAGTGATTTATTCCATCAGCGATGCTGAGCTGGCACACACACAGATACAAAAATGTGTGCGACTCTTACCCTCACTCTGCTCTCATGCCCTTCCATTTCAGACCCACAGGTTGACTTTTCAAATGTGATGGTTAAGTCAGGGTCAACACTTACACTTCACTTTAAACACAGTAAAGAGACTCAGACCTCCTGAGGTTTTCATTCAACAGGGCTGGTAAGAGCATGGCCAAAAAAATTGAGTAGACACTTAAACAAAACACTAATAAGGGCTAATTGAACACCTTGTTATCAACCAAATGCAGCTGTACCATCTCAGTTTCAGGATATTTACCAGATGTTGGAACTGAGCTGTAGGGAATCATTATCTATGTCTTAAGAGGCCTGACTTTTTGTAGAGGGGCTTTGTCCTATTTAAACAGGAAGTGGTCTTTCTAAACTGTCACCACAGAAGCACATTTTCATTTTAAGGAGCACTGTATGCTGTAGAGACTGAGTCAGAAACCATGGACAAGTCAGAAAAAAGTATATAAACAGGGATGTCATACATTTATACACTGAAGTACCTGTTTAGATTTGTCAATTTGTGTACAGGCTTATAACAAACTAAATGTTGTAATGAGCATGATATGAATTTTATGCCGGGACCATTGCGAAGATGTAATCTCTCTCCAGAGGTGAGTCCTGTACTCAAAAGAACAGAGGGATGTGTTGAACTCTGGTTCATTAAAATATGATAACATACTTAAAGTAAATTTGTAAATTGGTATTGGAAAAAGAAGCTTGCATGTATTTTTCCGAGCAAATCATGGCCATATGAAGTCAAGTTGTGTTGCAGAAAATGTAGAAGCCTACTTTATCTTCCTACCCCTCTCCCATGTCTGCCTGAACAAGGTTTTTGGCAGAGCTCTTACGCCAAGGAGCAACGAAGCTGCTCTGGTGGTTTGTTATGGCCCAACAACTCACTAACACTAACACACTTTATGCTGGCTTTTCTGTGAATTTGCTGAGCGTTTTTCATATGCTCTCTATGTTTTGGCTGCTGAGTTTCATCCCTTTTAAGTGTGAGCCATCTGAATATAATCAGAGATATTTCACTCTCATCACCAATTCCCACTTACTCGTTCACTCAAATTTGAGATCTCGCACTCCATCGTGGATGACGGTTGAGTGCGTGCTTTGGAGTGTGCGTGAGTGTTCAGCCAGAGAGTGCTGTGTCCATGACAGACTCTTCTTCCCCCACTTGGCGGGGAGCGAAGAGTGGGCTGCTCGGGAATTGAGAACCCTCATCCTCTTCACTACAGTGTGAGAGAGCCACTGGGTCCACGCTAAGTGCTGCTGGGCACTATTACTGTGGAAAGGACCCCTCTCTAGGGTGTCCTTTCAAGTGTCTGCTGAGCGGGACACTACTGAGAGCCATGGCCAACAAGTGTGTGTGTGTGTACGTCTACATGTGTGGTCCAGTGTACTCAGTTGTATAATGCGTTGCCGGGAAGGTTTGTGCCACTGAAACCAGATCAGGTATGTGTGACAGCCACCGCGTGAGTGTGCATTTATAGAGTAGCGCGTGTGTGTGCCAGGTTACAGTATTAATAGACGGCAGTGTGTTTGAAAAGCCCACTAATAGCCGCATGGCTGATATTAGTGGATCAGTTTCCATCACACTCTGTGGCGTAGAAGCGCCTGATTCAGCAGGTGTCCCCCTCAATGTCCTCGCTGTTCTCTGGCTTCTTGAAAGGTGTCTCAGTGTCCTGAAGAGGGTTTGCCTTGTGATGAGGCCTGACCAGCTAGGTGTCTCACACATGGCAGGGATATTTACAGGTCAAAGGGAGAGCTGAACTTGGAAGGAGTTGGAGAGCCTTTTAAATGCCTACAAAGCAAATTTTTCATTGATGTTTCTTTCATATATTCCATTTAAGAGCAATACAATTTAAAAAGGGACATAATCAATTAATAAATAGATAAAAGTGTGTGATATGTCACTGTATTTGATCAGTTAACAACAATTAAATAATGAAATTGATGATAACATTATTACCGTGTTAGTTTTTATCATCTTAAAATAAAACCAAAAAGAAATTTAAAAGAACAGGATGAAATAGAAGGCTAATCTAAGGGATGTATGTTCTTTCTATTCACCATTTTGTTCTTAATTTTCTATTTCCCATTTGCCACATATATTAGGCTTGATGTGGAACTGGCTTTTATAATCCATTATGAGAGCTCTTTTTGGGCATCATATGTGCTTGCCAACAACACTGACTCTTGAAATCTTCACAATGCAGCGATTAATATTTATTAGAATAGGGGCTGAGAAGGGCGGGATCTCGAAGTTAGCAGACAAAGCTAATTAAGTGTAGCTTGAGTTATATGTGCTCAGTGTGGTAAAGTAGGACACAGTGAAGGGTTTGAATCCCAGTGTGGATGTCCATATTGGGAATGGAAGTACGTGTATGGTTTGCACAGGAATTTGCCAGAAGGCCCATCAGATGAAAACGTAGTGTTTAACACACATTTATCAAATTATCTATAAGAACTACTTTGAGTAGTCCTTTTTTAATTACCAGTGGAGTGAGAAAATAACATACAGTTCACCATGCCAGGCCTTTATCTTAGTGACAATGGACTTATCTTCATTAGTGATGTCTGGTTAGCACCCAAAGTTATCTGTGGTGTGGACTCCTACCATGACCACAAGGCATCTTTGAATTCATCTGCTGTAATTGGTCGGACATACTCAAGAGCATGCCCTTTTTCAATTGCAGGTATGACATAACTTTTTATATTTCTAAATCTATAAACTGTCATTATAAAACATTGAGCTGTCACTGATAACACGGTAATGATCAAGGTTATGGTGAAACTGGATACCAATACTTATCTTGTGTGCTTTCTACTTAAGGAACCAGGATGTTGCTGTAGTGCTGTTTGGGACATGTAGGGAAGAATCAATAAGTAACGACATAGCAGCAAAAAGTCTTCTCAACTTATGAGGAGTTATGAAAAATTTGACAAGTTCACTCGAGTTGTGGTAATCTGAGAAGGCTCATGTTCCTCGGTGCTGCTGTAAACTCAGTAAACTGACAGGTGGAGTGATTATGATCAAGGCACATGTGTGTGTGTAGGTGTGTGTGTGTCCGTGTCCCTGTGTACATATGTTACACAAGCTCATAATTACACTGTCATGAGGAAGCTGAGTGGAATAATAGACACATGAATACAGTATGGGAGTGCACATACATGCAGACACACACTTCACTCGTAACAGCATCATGAGTTGGCAGTGGGCTCCTTTTCCACCTCAGGTCAGGCTTAGTTCATGCACAAAGAGTGAATGAGGGTGTGTGTGTGTGTGTGTGTGTGTGTGTGTGGTAACTCTGCTCCAGTTTTATTTTTAAAGTAAGCTCAGACAAAGGCCTCCAGTCAGACTGCTCTGAGAACAGGACCTTGGGAACATGACCAGTGACTGTTGTGTCACTGTGTGTGTGTGTGTGTGTGTGTGTTAGAGAGAGAAAGAGGGAGAGTGTATCTGACTTTTCTCTTGTAAAGAAGTTGCTTGTTCAAGCTGAAAAGGAACAGAGAGGAAAATGCTCTTGAAAATCCTTGCCAGATGTGCAAGAGCACAACCACACTCTCTCTCATTCTCTCTCTCTCTTTCACACACACATACACACACACACACACACACACACAAACGTTGTGTCCTTGAAAACTGGCTTAGTGGACATTTGAATGTCAGGGGACGTCACTATGTGATGTCATAGGAAGGATTTTATTTGCAATTGGAGCAATTTACACACACAAACACACACACACACACACACACATATGTACAAGGCACTATGCGCAGTGGACACAGTGAGTAGACTTTGCCTACACAGAGTACACCACACCCATCAAAGCACTTTCTCAACAGGTTTGTGGAAAAG
The DNA here is from genome assembly GCF_900963305.1 of Echeneis naucrates. NCBI lineage: Eukaryota > Metazoa > Chordata > Actinopteri > Carangiformes > Echeneidae > Echeneis > Echeneis naucrates. The sequence goes on from NC_042516.1 coordinate 13,642,834, forward strand.
AAAAAGAAAGAAAGAACGGAACAGAAAAGAAAAGTAGAAGAGAGGTAGGAGGTTTTAGGGGGGAAGAGCATGAGAGGCAGAACATAAAAGACTGAGAGAAGTGGAGGGAGGAAACGAGAGTAGAGGAAGAGGAGATGGAAGGAGACAAAAAGAGACGCAAGGAAACAAGAGTAGAAGGAACAAGGAAAGAGGGGAGGAGAGTAATAGGCTGGAATAAAAAAGCAAAAAGAGGACAGAAAATGAGAAAAAAAAGAGAAATTAAGAGAATAGAGAATAGAAAATAATAGAAAAAATCCTTAAAGAGAGAAAAGGAAAGAAGAGGGAAGGAAGGCAAGAGGACGAGAGGGGACATGAAAGAGGGTGGAAAGAAGAGAGGCTCTCTCAGTATTAGTTATCTTTCATACTCAAATGTACGCATACCTGCAGACATCAGAGGACTTGGGGAAGCCTCTCCTCAGTTACATCATATCCCCCACACATGTGCACACACACACACACACACACACACACACACAGTGGACAGTGGAGCGTATTCTGTCCCATAACTACACCGCTGCCAGCCCCCGTCTTTCCTTTCTTTCGTTCTCCCTTTCTTCCTGTGTTTTCAAGTCTTTTTTCCAACACTCATGACGCACTCTGGTATAATGAAACTGTTAAAAGGAGTCCAGTAGAGGCTGGGGCTGAGACCAAGAGGGGGTGGGGTGACTGGGGGGGGGGGGGGGTAGTAAAGTGACACCACACCAGGGCACTATATTTACAACGTGCCTCTGTAACACACAGCCTATTTATAGCTGCCAAATCTTTTCTCAGCGTCTGCCACACACTGTTGCACCGTCACAAACACAGGCATCAGATGGCACTGGTGGATTCACACTGTGCTGGCTGCCAAAGGGAACACGCCTTATCCTTTAGCATTTCCCTGTACAAACACAGCCTTTACTCACTCCATCCACCTTCTACCCACCTCAGGACTCTTTCTTTTCTTTCTTTTCCACTTACAGATGTGTCTTCTCTTCTGATGAAACAAGCAAAAGCACCCTTAATGCTGTTTCTGTCATGGCTTGACTTTGTTGTCAGCCTGGCAAACAGGAAAAACTGGTGAGATAATTATAGTGACTTCAATTTGATTATGAATTGAAATGCGTTCATATGTAGCAGGTTAGTGCGTGCACAAACGCACAAAGATGCACACCTGCCTAGTGATGGAGGAATTATTCATGCTCCTTACTTGAAGAAAAAACAATATTACTGTAAAATGCAAATAGTTAAAAAGTGTTGCAGTGAAGTGTTACCAGCAAAATGAACTTAAAGTAACAAAACTGAAGAAAAAAAAATCCAACGTGGGTTTTACTATGTTTTTATTTTAGGGATCAATTTACTGTTGTAATTGGCTGAGATGCGGTCAATTTAAGCATTTTATATACTTTACCCAAATCCCTGATAATGCAACATGTTTTATAAATTGTTAATTTGTTTGTATTTTAATGGCCAATGTGCAAAGTTAAAATAATGACACTGATCAAAGAAGGAAGTAGGCTCCCTCTCTGTTTAGCTCTGACCTGACTTTGGTACAGTATGAAGGTTGGAAAAAGCAGCCAAGATAAGTGAAAGAGTTAGAATGTGAAAAAAAAAATTAGGCACACTTTCATATGCAGCACTTTTGCAATTGTATACACACACAGACACACACACGTTCATACAAACCCAGATCTGATGTTCAGATTTCTGGTACCAGAGAAACTTTCATTCATAGTGTCATGACTGCCCCCTCTGGACTGTTTCACTGTGTACGTGTGCCTGTTTCTTCGTAACAACCCAAATTACGCACTTGATCACTTACTCAAAAGCAGGGACAGTAAAACAATGTTCTCAATATTATTCAGAACACACGCAATACTTTGCCCAGAGTCACATTTTCACATCTACCTCTGACGTCCTGAACTCAATGTTTTCATCAGCCTTTGTCCTGAGGGGTAAGACTAATATTACCATTGCAAAATTCCATTGTGCCCTTCATGTGAGAATATTTCGCATTTTTTTTCTCCCTAAATAAAATATTTTTTGCCTCAGTCCATCGTTTTCATATTCAGCTTTTGTAATGTCCCTGCCTGCAGCGCTGACGCCGTTCCTTACAAAGACACTGTTGTGTTTGTGGCTGTTGCTGTCACAGGTAACAAGTAGAATTAATATCAAATGTGTACCTGGAATTTAAACATTGATGATTATAGAGATAATTGTGACTGTAAATTACAACAAGTGAATAGAACATCTGTGTTTACAGTGATAGCCATAAAACAAAAAATGTGTTTTTAGTCTCAGCTCTTAGCAAAGTGCAAACATGGATTCATTCATTTTTGGTAATTAAAAAAAAAAACAAAGAAGTGCAATTTCATACAAATGTACTTCAGTAGTGATGGTACATCAATCTTTTAGACTGACCTTTGCAGTTTTGGTCTCCTCCCTGACCAAGGCCCTTCATGTCCAGTGACTCAGTTATGCCAGATGCAAACTGTAGGAAGAGTGTCCTGCAGCACAATTGTATTCTTTTTTCTGATCTACAATTTTAACTGTCAGACCTTTTGTACATGTCACTTTATTTGTCCTCAAAGTGCAACTGTCTGAAACAGGGACACAAACTAAAAACATGAAGCTGTGCGCAAATTCTCAAACTCTTCTTAAAATATAGTCAACTATGGATAAAAAAAATTAGCAATTTGCAAGACATTCCAAATTTTGGTATACACACTCACGTCACCATTTTCTTCCACAGTGAAATTGGGAGCTAGCTAAGAAAGGGGGAAATGTTTTTGTACCAGTTTGTTTCCCTATGGTGACATCTTTTTTTTTTTTTTTTTTGTATATTGTATATAGTGTATAGTGTATATTGCCCCAGTGAGGTGAAGATTTTGATAAAAAATAATGAATGAACTGGAACAAAATGGTCAAGTGGTATTATTCTATATTAAGAGTGCTTGCTGATTTCTATTTTAGACTGCCAGAAGTGAGACTGCTGTAGTTAGTACATTGTGTGTCTTAAGAGTACACACACTGTAATGTATTCTATGAGGACTGGATTGCTGGGTTGTATAGTGTTTTCAGGCAAACAGCTTCATCTCATCATGGCTTTGGTATCAATGGACAGAATAGTTTTCATAATTAACATTTTACATAAGACTTGACTTTGAATGTGAGACATTAGTTTAATGGCAATCAGATGTTTTTAGTTTTTAGATTTTTTTTTTTTTTGGAGGGGGGGGGTTGACCTGTGTCTCTGTTTCTATCCCTCTGAAGCATGACAGTGGACTGTGTTGACAATCTGAGACTGTGAAACCATAATACAGGTATATGGTGTTGTGTTTAGTGGCTGTGTGTGAGGGAAAGCTGTAGTGTGGCTGCTCTGAACCCTGAGCTGACGCTGTTTGTTGGGCCTAGTGCCGCAAACCAGGCAACTGTAGACTGACCCGAGGAGCCTGTAGGCATCTGAGTGTGCCGGGGCTCTCGTCGGTTGCAGCGGTGCCGTGAGTTAGGGTGTGTGTTTACTCAACAGGGTGTTAACGTCAGTCAAGTAAATCAATGTTTATCCTCACACGTGTCAAGAGAGGAGCATGTAAGTGTTTGTACACCACTTTGCTTTGCCATCATCTCTCCATTGTCCCCAAACACACACATACAGGGACAAATGCGTCCTGACTCAGCCATTACAACCACAGGATGAGTATGGTAGTTTTCCATGTGTGTGTTGGAGGACTAAGGGGGAGCATTGTGTACAGTTTCTCCGTAACTTGGGCTTTCCACAGTAATATCTGTAGTGGACGGTGTTACAGTGTCACACATGTGTCCTGTGCACTAAACTACGAATGTACACGCTGAGAGACACAACAATGGTATGTACAATATGTACAACATCCCAACACATTCGCTAATAATATGCTGCAATCGGGGTCGGCCCCTTATCCTCTTCTGCTGAGTCCTTTAGGGAAAGGTTTGTGGCCACTTTCCCAGCTCTCCCACTGGGAGTCTGTTCCAGCTGCTGCAGTTCCACATGGTCCCAAGCCTCAACCCAACTTTGGTGAGCACGGCGGCAGCCTGTGTACTGACATCACTGTCCATGCTTCCACGCACAGGCAGTTCAGACCACCATGCAGACACGCCTACAGGGACGTCACAGCCAGGACAGCTAACACGTAGACTGCGGGAGCTGTGGTTCCCTGGGCCTCTGTATTGTAGTTCTCAGGGTTAAAGTGTTACAACTACTGAACTTTATAATATTTATGAGTTGCTATGAAACACTGACGTTACATCTCCCGGCTAACATCAGTGTTAGCTGGGACATCCGGGGAAAACAGAGATTAAAGTAAAGACTTAGACTGGAATAATCTCCCATAATTTGGATGTTTGTTCAACGTTGTGTTGTGTTGTGGTACATGACTTGAAGATTTGTGGGCCATTTTAACTGGCAGTTAAAATTTGTTCTATGTGGGCTTTGTTTGCATATTCTCCCAGTGCCTGCATGGGTTTCCTCCCATCATCCAAAGACGTGCAGGTTTGGGTTAATTGGAGACCTTAAATTGCCTGTAGGCGTGAATGTGAACGGTTGTTTCAGAATCAGAACCAGATTTTATTGCCAGGTATGTGTAAGCATACTAGGACTATCACTACGGTGTTAGTATCATGGACCTCCACGTCTGTATGTCTAAATATATTGGCTCTACAATAGACTGGTTCAATTTATGTAGAATATTAATGATAAAAAAAATTATAAAGATTACAGATTTCTGCCAACTCAATTTGGAATTATAACACGCACAGCAACTGTCTGATGATTCCGAAAGCTCTACTCTTACGTCATTTACTGATGTATTATGTTGGAATACATGGCAGTGTAGTGGTTAGTGCTGTTGCTTCACAACAAGAGGGTTGTGGGTTCAGTTCCAGGGCTTGGGGTCTTTGTGTGTGGAGTTTCCTCCGGATACTCCGGTTTCCTCCCACCGTCCAAAGACATCAGGTTTGGGTTAACTGGTGACTCTAAATTGTCCGTAGCTGTGAGTGTGAGTGGTTGTTGGTCTCTGTCTGTCTCTGTGTGTCCTATCGTGGACTGGCGACCTGTCCAGGGTGTACGCCTGTGAGCTGGAATTGGCTCCAGCAGCCCCCAGAAGATGGGGGTTAGGGTTAGAAGATGAATGAATGGACGATGTTGGAAATACCAAGGGAGTATTCCCACTTCTGTACTCACTGCTGGCCGTTTGGCCCTCATGCATGTGCTGATGCACCGTACCACCTTTTTTTTTTTTTTTTTTTCGGCCTTGGGCTTTACAGGCCTGTCAGTGGCGGCGTTAGAGGCAGTGGGTTGCGCCTTGCTGTCTTTCACTTACTGCCATCCCTTGAGGTGAACACTCTCAGCTTTCATGTTTACAACGAGGAGGAAGGATTGAGGGGAAGAGCCTGAGGGGGAAAAGGTTGTCCTGTATCAGGGTGGCTGAATTCCAGTAGCCATGCAACAATATTAAATGTGAAATCTGACAACAACTTGGATCCACCACTCCTCGGCCACAGACACTCTTGCAAATGCAGATACGCCTTTGAAAATACCCTGACTACTGCCGTCTATCTTCGAGAACATTTAAAATTAAAGTATCTAAAAGGTCACTGTTGGGTTCCTGAAACATTAAGTTGAAACAAAGTTGCCTCTATTTGTCTGCAAATCACTAACTCACAACAGACTCATCAATATGAAACACCCTCATAAAAGATTAACAAGTTTCCTGCTAAACAAGGAAAGCTCCGGGTTTGGCCATATTTCTCAGCTGCTTCATAATACATAGAAATGCAACTGAAGTCCAGTGGCAGCTTACACACACACACACACACACACACACACAATGCCACCATCATGTTTACTGTCTGTCCTCCACTAATCAGTCATTCACTGTGACAAATGTCGGTGAGAAGAATCTGCAAGTCTGCATTTTTCTCCCCCTGCAGATTGTATCTCGCAGTTTGTTTTACCTGTTTTTCTTTTCATCCATTTATTCATGTGAGCAACTGGTGAATGTCAGGGGGAAGCAGGGGCCCCGAGCGGGAGAAGTGAAAGAATGAGGCGGGAATCAGTGGTGGAAAATACATTTTCCTATACAGTTTGACTTAAATGTAGTGCTTTTCACTTTTCTCTTCACTGTGCTTTACATCTGTGTAACATGGACAGGTTTCTTCCATAATAAAATGTGAAATCCATTTTGCTGATAATATCCTACATTTACTTAAGCTTCTGAATACAAGACTTTGACTTGGAGTGAGATAATTTACACGATTGCTCTCTTTACATTTTGGTGAAAGTAACAAGGAATGGAAGGAGTTCAGAGAGGTCAGGAAAAAAGAGAGGAAAAAACTCCAATCATCTTCTTCTCTGACACACACACCGCCCACAAACACACACCTTACCCTGAGGCTTTTGTAGACTTAGGACTGGAGGAATAGTCTGTCATTATGTCATTATCCTCTTGATCACTTTGGGCTTTGACATATATATGATCACACGCACACATACGTTGCCCCCAGCCCATCAACACCAAAACACCTCTTCTGATTTACAGTTGAGCATTTTTAGAGAATTCATCACTCAGACCTGCACCTGAAAGAGTAGATGAGAAATAAGTAGATAAGATAGACGAGCAGCCTCTCAGGGGTGTAAGTAGGAAATTTACTCATTCAGCAACAAAGAGCCAAGCAATATTTAGCATCAAACTAGAGTAATATGCAAATCCTTGTGTCTCGTAAGCAGAAGAAGAGACTTGCGTAACCATTCAGGATGATGCGTAAGTCAGTGTGTCAAGATTGCAGTTGTTGCTTGTTGGGTAACAGACACAGGTTAAGGGAGTGCTGACATTATCTGAGGGAGGATTATGAATGAAAACATTATCTGGAAATGAATTACACAAACACGCTTTGCCTCTGTGTGAGTTAGGAAGCTCAAAACAAAGTGCACCAAATGCATCTAGACAAATCCGTGATATTTATAATTACACACAGACATCAGCTGTAAACTCAGCAGCTAAACATCATGAGAAATTGATTCTCATGTGTATCTACTCCTTCAGGACTTATGCTCCTAAAACACTTAGGATTCCTTCACCTGCCACCATCTCTCTCTCTCTCTCTCTCACACACACACACACGCACACACACACACACACAACATGCAATGACATGCCCTGACAGCCTTGAAGGGATGAACATGCCTTTCAGCGAAACAAAACAAAGAAAAAAATAAGTGCTATGTGCAAATATGGCCGCCCATATATGCTAATCAAGTGGCGTGTAAGCAGCTGTTGCTGTGATGAAACAGCTATGCAACGTGATTTACAATCTTTTCATGATCACACACTCTTTTTATGTTTATATCACAGAGTGAAATGTGTCGATTAGGGAAGCTGCTGCTGGTAGACACAATCAGGATATGTTCAGATGATTCTTTCATATATTATTATATGCTGAATATAATAATATATATATATAACAGAGATTTAACAGCTGAATCTGACTTGTCCCTTCCTTTATTCATTCTAGCACACAACTCAAAGTTATTGTTATTATTGCCCTGTATCTGCTGGCAAAGTAAATGGGCGTTTGGTGGCTTAGAAATTCACTGTATGCCAGTGCTGTGATCACAACTTGTCCTGCTAGCCTCAGGTGACCAAAGAAATCAAGTATTACAGGCTTAAATCAAAAAGAAACTCGGTCACTTTTTTTGTTTCAGACCCATATAGAAAGAACTGAATGATGAGAACAGTGGCCAAAAGAGATGATGTTAAAATCATTCACAACTTGTTTCAGTTGTCCACAGTATTTGTTAGTTTATATGAAAAGCAGAATTTTCCCTGCCTGTACATCAGACATTTGAGTGAACTCTGCTCTTATTGTATTTAATGGCCTTCCTCATTCATCAGCAACACAACTCAGGAACAAATCTGATACAATTAAGATATCATTAGATTACTATTTACCACACGCAATTCAGGAATTTGTAACATGTATGTATACACACATGCACGCACACACAACAGTAACATTTGTTGTGTGCAGTACTCACAGGCCAGCTCAATATTTAGTTTCATATCATCTGAATTTGCGCAGCATGGCGGCGTAGCGGTTAGCGCTGTTGCCCCAGAACACCTTGACCTTGCCTTTTCTAGGATTTAGAGTTCATCTTTTATTCAGGATATGGATTTTAGAATATTATTGTACTGAAGTATTTGATTGAACAGAACAGATGAATGAGCTGAGAAACTGATCAATAGAACTCAAAAATCAAGAAATCAGAACTGTTGGTTTCATCTTATATAGCATGTGCACAAGTCATTGAATCATTAACCAATTAACCTAGACATGCATATCTTTGGACAATGGGAGGAAACCCACGCAGGTACGGGAGAACATGCAAACTCTACACAGAAAGGCCCCAGGCCTGGGAATCAAACCCGCAACCTTCTTGTTATGGGGCAACAGCGCCAACTACTATGCTGCTGCGCTGCCCTTGACTCAGATTATTATATGATAATAAAAATCTATTTGTAATTTTTTAATTAAGAACATAATGATACCAGGGGCAGGTGATCCCCACTGCACAGCCCAGGCTTTGCCTCACCTCTCACAAGGAGTGGAAAATACACTCAACTAAAAATACACTGCACATCAACAACACACTTGCAAACTCACTGGTACACTACACACACACCCTTGCACACACAAGCCAAGTGTTTTTAATAGTAGTAATAATAAGCACAAGGCTGACACCTGAGACACTCAGTGCAGCGATGTCACCCACCACCACCACCACCACCTCTCTTAAATTAGTCCAGCCCGGGTCATCGTGTCCCCGAGGGTCCAGTCCGATCTGCTCGGCTGCAGGTTTAGATTGAAGAGCGGGTGGAGTGGGGGTGAGGGTACGGTGTACATATTATGACATCACAGCCCAGTTGGCCCTGCGTGCCTGCGGCAGTCACATGGGGCACAACTCGGACTGATGGGTGCAAAAAGGTCTATGTTGCTTCCATCTCGGGATTCTCCTCATCATAGTTCCCCCTGTGCACACACACTGCAGAACGGAGACTCAGAGCATTTTTACGTGATATTTATTTATTTGTCTTCTAACTAATCTCTCACTTGGCGTTCATTGTCTCCTCATCAAAAGCAAACGTGTGGTATTTAGTTTCCTCTCCTCTTCCTTTTAGGTTTTATTCAGCTTTCATCTTTGTCTTCACTCGAGCCTCCACATTATTCCATTCTGTTAAATTCTTTGCACGCATCACTATAGATCTGTTGAATTTCTTTTGATTTTCTCCCACCATCAACTGTCTCCACTTGTTTCCATTTCCATGTAGTTATTCATAGCTTTCTCTCTCCCGCGCTCTTTTTTTTCTTCCTCTGTTTCAACCCTGTTTCTACTCTTTCCTTCATCTCTATATATTTCAGCTGTCTGAACTGTATCCTTCTTCAAAATGTGAATTTCCATTTCTATTTAACTTCTATTTTTGAACACCTTGTTCTCATGGATTTTTTTTTTTTATCTTTCTTTTCCCCCTTTATTTCCTCTTTGTTTTGTTTTTGTTAACTTTAAACTCTACCTTTATATGTTGATTAGATAATTTGTTAAAAAGACTGACTTCCAAATAACGCTTTGCATATTCTCAGCAAGTCGTCTTGAAACAACAAATCTATGGTCTTTACGTTTAAACTGATGGAAATGTCCTGTTTTGTGAGATCTCTGAATTAATTCATTTTACGGGCCCCTACTAAAAAATGTCATTTTACTGGTCTATTGTAAACTATATGGACGAGTTTTCACTGTCCATTGAATTACGACCAGAGGCATGACAGTGAGTGCCAGTACTGTGGAAATCTCACGGAAATCAAAATGCAAACTTGGTTTGAATAAAGACTTGGCAGTTGTTTAGATTCATTCCTACATGACAGTAGTTTGTCAAACACAGCTGCTGCAGGAGTTTTGAATGAACTTAATAGTAGTAGGAAGTCCTGGTTGACAGAGGATTTATTTTTGCTTGATGTATTTTAGTGGATCAGCCTCTTTTGATAAGGAAGAAATGTCAAGAGACAATGTATCACCTTTTAATGACGGCGAATAACTCGCAGTGTTCGATAAAGTGTGAGTCTGTGAATGGTGCTGATGTACACATGTCAACTCTAAATACTTGAGCTGGCAATTTGTAAAATAATCTTTGACATTGGCATGCAGTATAGGCTTCACAGTGTCGTGTTTAATTACAATACCCAGAGATACTGCAAGAATGGCTTGAATTTGTGTTTATAATTGACAACAACTATTATAATTATGTACAATGAACAGTTGTGATGTACAGTAGCTATATATGGCTATATAAGCAGTTATTATAAGTTGTTACGTGTATGGACTTCACATCACTGATGTTTCATGCATAAAGCATGAGAGTGTGAGTGTGTCATGAGTGTGTCACACAGAGGATTAGAGAGAGAACGATGGAGTACTGATAGATGCACACTCAGCTTTGGCTCCAAATCTGAGACATCTATTTCTATCTGAAAGAAGATCTAAGTGCAAAAAGATCAGGAAGCCTCCAGCTGGCACATACTCTCTCACACACGCTCACACACACACACACACACACACTCACACTCGCACTCTCTTAGACGTGGTCAATTACTTTATCTACCTTATGTTACCTCTGTCCCTTTCCCCTACAACTCCATGACCCACATACCAGGAGACATGATGGTGACCATGTGATCTGGATTGCAGAATATGAAGTCAGATTATTTTACAGTGAACAAGCGCTCATCTCTCAGCAGATCAGTCTGTGTGAGAGGTCATTAGCCATTAACAGAGCATTGCACCAGTGGCTTATATGTTACTTACTAATCACTTTATGATCACTGGTCTTATGATCACAACAACAAGTCTAATATTAGCACATGTAATCACAGAGGATGTAAACAAATAACATGAATAAATGTTGCTTCTGAGTCTGATCCACAGATTAAAAATAGGCATTGGTATAAATCCAGAGTGAGGTAGCATGAAGGAAATTAGTTTGGCTTATATTATGCAAAAGCAATTCATTCAGAATACAAAGGTTGCTCTAGGAGCTCACAATTTTCTCGGCAATGCATCCAATAAGATCTATGAAATATGATGCATTCTTCTTTGGACTGAGCCTCCCAATGATATGAGTTTCAGCATCACCAGCATCTACTTTGAAAAGGCCATTTCCCTTGAATATATAGTTTTATTTTTGCGTCAAAATGAAATTTTTATACACAAAATGCATTACCCTTCAAATATTCTTATTCTTATATTTTTATTGAAATAGTGGATGGAAACACTTATTCTGCTAGTGCTGGTACTAACATGCAACAGCATACGTTGTTGAGCACATTTTTATATAAAATTAGTTGATGGCAGAGAATTTATATTTATATTCAGTGAACATCAATTTATATTAATTTATAGTATATTTCCAAAATGTAGAACCTGTTACAAGAGTCTCTACATCTCTTCCACCAGCACTCATTTTTCAGGACATCCCTCAGGTAGTCCTTGGTCAGTGAGTGAGGATCGATTCCACTCGTCTGTCCATTTATTCCACGTTTTACCAACCGTGTGATCCCCTCAAAAAATACACACACACGCTAGATGTGCAAACATGCAAGGCCAGGCAAGCCCTCCCACTCATCTATAAGACTGAATATTCTGCACCCTCTTTCACAGAAAAGGCGTCTATATCACAAGGCCTCTGCTGCATCGGATATCCTGATAGCTGTGGTGGTGGATTAATGAGAGAAGATTGAGAGAGAGAGAGATTGATACTGTTGTTGCGTCTGTCTTTTTAATGCTGAACCATGGAGCAACATGTGTCATGTAGAACAGAAAATATATGTGACCTATTTACAAGTGTTCTCAAGAGTGCCTGTCTTTGTGTGTGCATGTGTGTTGTGTGCGTGTGTGTGTCTAAGTAAGGGGCCATCCCTTGTAAAAGTATGTGGCTTTCTAACAGGATATGGGTTTCTGTTGAAAAAGACATAGAGAGGAAGCACTCTGAAAAAAATGCATCTTTTCTTTCTCTTTCGTGTTTTTTTCCACGAGAAAAAGGTTACCTTGAAATTTAATGTTCAAATAGATATAGGCATTGCTTGTCCGGTAACATAACGTTCATCTCGATGAAAACTCTGATGCAGTTTTGATGGAGTATTCATACAGCTTTTATCAAATAATCTCCAGTGCAGGGAGCATAAATCACTCACTTGTAAATTCCACTTCTATAAGAGACACTTCAGTGTCTCTGAGGAACTCTGTCAGTTTGCAGTTGGATGCATTAAATCACTTTCTTATGTTTTTTTTTTTCGTCTTTTTAATCTAAAAATGATTATTATTTCAAACCTTTGAATGTAATTGAGTTGTGTTTCTTTCTGTGAAAGGTGAATTTCTGTCACCCTGTTGGAAAAAGTTTCCTGACTAATCCCACGTCTATTTTTATGAAATTCTTGCTTGCTTTAAAGAAAATATACAAAATCACAAACTCCAATCTTAGATGGTCATTTATTTCAGTCTCAAAAGTTTCATATTTTGATGAACTATCTTCTTCAAGATAAAATTCAGCTTTTAAAAATGACCCAGGCCTGTAAATCTCTCAGATTGGATTGCCTAATAAGTCTGCATAAAAAACATTTCAAACAGAGATCAGAGATCAGAGAGCAGAGATCTGAAAATCTATCAACTTTGCGTTTATCTGTCTACCTTGTATTATTGATATCTCTGTCTGTCTGTCCCAAACAGAAAGTCTGAGATGTCTGGTCACTGCTTTAGAAAAAAAAAGGAATGATACCACATTGTTCTATCTCTTGATGAAACACTTGAGTTGTCAAAAGGAGTTGGGAACTACAGGTTGCATCAGTGTGGAGGGTCACAGTGCGCCACATGCTGCTCGGGCCTGTTTGACTCCTGTACACTGGGGGGGCCGCTTTGCCACGGCTCCTTCATATTTAATTGTTGTGTTGAATTATTCTGGCCCAATGCCGTGTTGTGCCACCGTGAATTGGGTCGTGGAGTCCGTGAATGTTTGTGTGTGTGTGCAGGACAGGGACAAGAGGGAGCGTGACGTGGCAGTAATGCCTAAGTCTGCCACGAACACTGGAAGCCAGTGGGAAAGCAGAGCCATAGCAACAGAATAAATTAATGAACAGGATTCGAATGCTACGTTTACCACAAGGTACAAGATCACACGCACAAACACATACACAGAACACAATGACACACACAGAAGCACAAGCCATGCCAGCTGGTGGTTTCATATTCAACACAGATAACCTGGTGATGCAAGTTTGGCCAGAACTATATCTTCTATACCGCAAACATCCAACCTACAGCTGGTACGACAGCATACACAGCACGTTTTGAATTCTTTCACCTCACTTTTATGTTGGCGTTCATCAGACCAATTAATTACATCAACATGAAAAATCTGATAATGATGCATAAAAGAGGCTTTTATACACTGATTAATGTCACACCACATTTGACTGGGTGAAAAATGTGCCACAGAGAACATGTGCACATACCTGTTTGAGACAGGCAGGAGAGAGCATGAGAGCTGATGTCCTCTGTCGGTGATAGAAAATAGTCTGTGGCGCCCCCTTCAGGAGGAGAAGAAAAGACGCCTGGGCAAAACTCAAATCAGGAAAGGGTTATCAGCGAATGTTCAGGAAGACAAAATACACTTCTCTTTTTATTGTACAAGTCAAACTTAAGATGAGCTATTGCACTAAAGAGTGCAACGTGAATTTTTTCAAGAATGCTTTATGGAGTGGTGTTAGATGTGTGTTAGAGGATGATATATGCAGCTGTATGATTTCATCATTGACTGATTGTTCTACCCATAGACACAAGAACAGCAGTAACATGGACAGCTATTTGGAAAGGCAGAAAGTAATGTTCAGTTATTTCAGACGTCAGAAATAAGCAGTGCAGCTTCTGATGTCCTGCATATCGCATCCCTTCTGGTGGGGCTGCCACGATGGAGACAGCTTTTTTTAAAAGCTTATTTTACCTGCAATTACGTTATCCCCCGAGGTGACCTATACTGAGACCACTGCTCCTAAACGTCTGTGGAAGACAGCACTTTCATCCAGAAAAACTCACACCGCTGGTGTGACTGTAGTGAGGCCCAGATATCTGAGGCCACTTTCCCACTCGAGTAAAAAGTGGTCTCAGGCTTTTGGATCGTGATGTATGTAAAATTAGGTCTGGGCTTTTCTGCTCATGCAGATAATGTGCTATAGCCTACAGTATGTGTAGCACTGTGTAATATTATGTTAAGGACATCACAGCCATAGGACACAAAAAATGGTTCGACAATTATGATTGGTAACACAGTGAGTATACTGTAAAAAAGGAACATTGGAAGGTCAAGTTAAATATCACAAAATCACCATGAAATACATTGCAAAGAGAAGGGATTATTTAAACTAAATAAGTTCAGCTGTCCATGATGCTAACATTTGACCACAGTGCTACTTGCTTTGTCTAAAAGCACAACAACCTACTGTGTAGTCTTTGTTGAAATCAAACTTCTTGTGCTTTCAGAAGGCATATGGGTTCAAGTGCACACTACATCAACAGTATATGTTGAGAAATATGCAGGAAAACAAATTAAAAGTACAAAATAATTTCCCCAACAAACTGAAAATTTTTTTATTCTGTCATTAAATTAAATAAAGTTCAATTTTAATGCAATATTTTTAACTTTTTTATTGTACAATATTACAATCACATTTTGTACAAATGCTGTTAATAAAAAAAAAAAAATCAGGCTAGAAGGAGAAATGGTTGCTGAAGGCCTGAAAATAAGTGTCTTTGAGCACAGCACTGAACCTAGATGCAACAGTTGAGGGAGCACCTGCTGCTGAGTGGAGGCGGGGCTACACAGGCAGATGGGTATCGCCTGGCTTCCTCCAGATCACCCAATGTTCAAAACATGGGTGGACAAAAACAGCAAAGTGATTAAAAACATTAGATGTAGAAGAAGGTTGTGTACTTGTCCACATTTATGCACAAGGACATGTTTGCATAAAAATCCAGTTTGTGTTGTAATGACAGATTAGAAGGGAACAAGGGATGTAAGGTTGTTGTTCATTTCTTGTTTGGTCCAGATCCAATGTGTTAAGAAACTGAGCCGCAGGGTCAGAGGTCGTCAGGTCAAGCTTAAGAGCGGGTATACTTCCCCCAGATATGCAGCATGAAGACTGAAGCAATGAAAAGAAGACTCATCACCAGCACTGGTACCGGACCACTGTCACAACAAAAAGACACTGATTAACACTCAGATTAACACACACGGACACACACAAAATCCAATCATTTGCTGTTATCCCAACCAGAGTGAGTCTTAGTGGAGTGTCTGATTTTATTGATGTGCTTAGAAAGAAGGAGGGGTTCTCATCTGTCAAGGAGGGACTCAGTGGGGGGAGGGGGTACATCACTATGTAGCAGCATTGCCATGCCAACCATCTCCTTTATTGCCCCCTCCTCGCCCTGTCAGAAGGCTGTAATTGAGTTGACCTTTCAGAGTGGATCCTTTAATGAAGCTTTGAGGCCAGCATCTAACGCTGAAACAAACATGCACTCGATATACAGCACTGTATAGTGAGTGTGCCCTCCTTCGACTACCAGAGAGACATACTCAATAACCACCATAGCACCAATCGATCAACAATGGCTGGCTATGGCCGGAAAATGGGATGAGTTCTCTAATATTAAGGGTGAGGAAGCATCAGAGTAGAAGTTTATGGGGTAGGAAGTTTTCTAAATGTGCACTTTTCAACACACTTCTGTGTATATATAGACACACTTAAACTGAATCACCGCTCTGAAATTATTTGTTTCGCCACAATGTCACATCTGCCTAATTTCCTGCCATTAAACATTTCTCCCACTACACCGGATGAACATAAATGACATTAATCGTGGTATGGGTATCAGCGCTCCTGCGAATTAGTGGGGTCTTTTTATGAGCAGATACAATATAGAAAACTAAATTAGTGGTATTTATATATAGCTAGCTTACAGCATCTGTTTTCATAAGTTGCACTTACACTTTGAGGCCTGGTGAGTCTTCTGTGTAGAAGCGCCACATGCCACCAGTGCCAGCTGATCCAGTGGTCCTGCCACCGCTGCGTGTACCACTGCTGGTAGCTTTCCTGTCAAACATATAACACACACATTAAGAGGATGTTGATGCAGTAACCATAGTGAAGCTGGTACAGTATTAGTGTGAGGAAATTGGTCATTATTATGGTGTTTACATTTCATACTAACTACACTTAATTTTATAAAAACACAGGAGCTAAACCAACCCAAAGAATCTTGAGAACATTAAATTGGGATGTAAGCAAGTTAATTACAAAAACATATCTTTGCCATGATGTACTTTATCATTACCCACTAATGTTACAGTTTCAATAGAGTAGTGATTAATGGCTGTTTCACTCATGTGATGAGATTAAACTGAGGATAATGAGGTAATGAAGAGGATGATAGTATCGAGACAAAATGAGAAAGGTGACAGTGAGCCTCTAATTACACACTGATTAAGCCCATAGTACGACATCTATCTGCTGCTTCAATCTTCGGAGGGAACAGAAATATGTACAGGAAAGAACTACACAGAATTTATCAATCACCTTACAGATTAAATAATGATGAAATGAGCAGGTGGAGCCAATCCTGAGGTTATTTGAAAAATAATTATGGGGTGTGTTTACGCCCAGACAAATGGACAGCTCATCATTCGTTTTGGGCCCCTACAAGTCTCTGAACTCTACAGAAACCATGAACAGCATTATCCTAATTTTATTCTCTGACTGGGTGCTTTTATGATGGGAGATTAGACTGATGTCTTATCCATCTGCCAAAAATCTTTCAATACCAAAAGTGATTGAGTTGTGAGGATTGTGGGGGAAATATTGCATGATTCATAGGATTTTCAGACCATTCAGGGAACCCTGTGAGGTCTGAGTGGAAACATCTAATAGCCTGCTGTTATTTGCCATCCATCTGTACTCTTCACTTTTGGGAAGTTATCCCTCTGCATCCGTTTGCTGGGGTGAATGTAGTTTGTGCAGGTTGAGTGTATGTGAACCTCTGTCTGACTGTGGAGCCTGCTGCACGGGGGGCCACTGTCTTGCTGGGTGAACGGCCAGATGCCCCAACATTGGTTGCACTTGCTGCTGGTCCAGGCTGAAAGACAGACACCAGAATTAAAATACAAATAGTGTACGCCTCTATTATACCAGGTCTGTGTCAATTACACTGACGTTTCATAGATACATAAAAAGTTAATACATTAAATTAAAATAGATTAAAAAAAAAAAAAGAATACTCATCTACAGAATTCAGGACATAAAACACTAAGCTAACATTCTTTGATCTCTCACTGATTCTGAAATATACATGTTGAATGCCAGCGTCTTGAGAGGCTGACCACACTGTCCATTGCATTAACGTTTAATGTTAAAATATAGTCTCGACCAAACGTGTTCATCAGCATATTCAAGCAATTCATTATGTTCTGGGCCATCTTCAAATGTGCTACGAGACAATCTGAGCTGGTAACAATTAGCCACGTCCACATATGATGAGCTAACGTTAGCAACCAAGCTAACACATAGCAAACCGTTAGTCAAGGTCTGAATAAGAGCAACACAGCTATTTAGCTCTTACAGTAAGAATTCTTTCTAATGGCGCAGGGAATCTTACCATTTTGTTTTTATTTTTCCCGAGTGAGTTGAAACCTTAAGTCCTTCTTCCAGCCGACGTCCACGTCAAATGGGCAGCAGCAGTCGATGTATGAACGACTCAAAACTTGAGAAGAGCTCTCTCGGTGCTGACGCTCTCTGAAAAGGACACGACTGCAAAACACAAGACCAGTGCGGGCGACCAAGCAGCGCCTGACCGCCTGACCCCCTGACCACATCGGATACGAAAACATGGACCCTCGTGTCATTTTGCTGCAACTTGTGCTTGTGATGGTTGAATTTTTATAAATTTTTGTTGGGGAGATTTTTTTTTATTCATCGAATTAAGATATGTATTTTCACTTTTGCGAAAAGGCAGAACAACAACCCGCTGTGACTCGAATGAGACGTGTTCACTTTACGTCGGAGAAACTGGCGCCATAGTGGTTCCGCTGTGAGGTGAGATCAGCTTGATCTCAGCGGTCGGTTTGATCCAACATGGCGCATATGCGACAGCGTTTCGTAGCCGTAGGTCCTGCTGGTACGGGCAACCGGAAGAGCATAACCACCAGCTCCTCAGGTAAACTCATAGTATATTTAAATCATAACGTGGTTACGGTAGTTATTTACGAAGGCGATTGTCTGCCAGGTTGACTATTGTATGTTTATTGATACGAGTTTGTTTTTATTAGCAACTGGCTAGTTGGGATCTGTTACCTTATTTCTGCAGCGTAAAGCACTCATGTTACATTTCTAAAGCAATCAGCCGAAACAAACCATACCTGTCGCCTGTGTCCTTACCCCCACAACATTTCTACGTTTGCGTACAGTTGAGCTCTGAAACATTTCTTTGTTTGCATCAGAGGAGACGTGAATTTCTGCAGTATTTTATTTCCATTGAAAATGAACTCTTTTCAGAGTCGACTGTCTTTCTATGCTCACCGAAATCAGCGTATTTATCATTTTACATGATGTGGGGATTTTTTTTCATGTATATATCAAACTGTGTTTAACTTCATCCATTCCTCTTGTGCAGGATGGCACGGGTGGTGTTCCTCCATCCAGACCTGGGTATTGGTGGTGCAGAGCGATTGGTGGTTGATGCAGCTGTCGCTCTGAAGGCCCAGGGATGCAGTGTTCAGATCTGGACAGCCCATTATGATCCAACACATTGTTTCTCTGAAACCCTGGACCCAGACCTGCCTGTGGTATGTTAACACACCTCAGGACATGATATAATGCACAAAGCGCATAGAATGTATGCGTTGAATGTATTTAAAATGCACACTTTATGGTAGCTGCAACTTCATGGTTTATGTTACTTTTCTAATAGGTGTGTGTGGGTGACTGGCTTCCCACTGCTGTGTTTGGTTACCTACGAGCCTTCTGTGCCTACCTGAGGATGATCTATGTAGCTCTCTACCTGATCTTTCTCAGTGGGGTGGAGTATGATGTCATCTTCTGTGATCAGGTGAGTCGTGTTACAGTCATGTTACTATTTGCCACCATGGGATGATGGTTAGATGCAGTTGCCTCCCAGCAAGAAGGTTCTGGCGCCTCTCAGTATGGACATTCTTGTTTCCCCTCTGCCTGCATGCCCTCCAGGTGCTCTGGCTCCCTCCCACAGTCTAAAGACTTTAAAGATTTAATTGGTGACTCTAAAAAATAGCCCACAGGCATAGATGTGACTCTGAATGGTTGTTTGTCTCTCTGTCTCTCCGTATAGGTGGGTACACTGTGATAGACTGGCTACCTGCCTGTGTAACTGACTCTGCTACTCAGAGAATAGTTTCAGTTGTTAACAGCAGACTCTTTCTGTGCATCACACCTTTTTATGATGACATGCCATTAAAGTTACCGTTTGTCACACAAAACCAACAAAAACGGTGTTTTGTTCACACAAAAACACATGAGGGCAAATCAGCTGACTATAAGTTCTATTCTTTAAGAATATTGTGAAATCATATAAATCTTAACCAAAACATGCAAAAGAAATGTTGCAAAGTGCTTACAATATTTAGCTCCATTGTGCAGTATTACCATAGTGTTGTATATAATGAATGTATAGTTTATACAAATGTTTAGCTAACATTTCAGCTTCATGCTTATTTTTTTATGATGTCTACATATGGGTCAAACTGCATCACATTACACACTGATCACTAAATCATATTGATTGCTAGATTCCACATCAAAGGTGTTATATTGGTCACTGTTTAGTTACAAGGAGATGAGCAATGTCGAACACATGTTTGTATTTTTATAAACTCTTATTCCACCCCAGGTGTCTGCGTGTATCCCAGTGCTGCGTCTGTCCCGTCAGAGGAAGAAAGTTCTTTTTTACTGTCATTTTCCAGACCAACTGCTGACCCAGAGGAAGTCAGCTCTTAAAAAGCTTTACCGTGCTCCCATTGACTGGCTGGAGGAACGCACCACAGGCATGGCTGATATGGTGTGTTATGGCAGACAGGGGGAGTTTATTTGCAGAACAAGATTGAACTGAAAATATATATATATATATATAATCTTTGTGAAAATATGGTCTAAACTGTAACGCTAAAACACATTAATACAGTATAAAAATGAGAAGCATTGATTCAACTATTTTAAAATATGCCTCAGGTTTGACCCCTTGAATTCCTGGGGGGGGGGGGGGTGTTGTATTGACAGTAAATGCTTTTTTGGCTTTGGTGCGGATTATGGCACAGAGTAAGCCAGAGGGTGATGCCTGAGAGCCTGAGTCTGCAGGAGAGTTGAGGGCTAAACCTTTGCTCTGTGAATCAGTAATGTATTTAAATTCAAGTGACAGGATAATATTATTCATTTGCCCGAGTTTACCTTGCCTTTCATGCAACACATTGACAGCAAAGTCAAGAATGTGATTGTGATTTTAACTATTGTAACAAGTAATATATATTTAGTTTATCCGAATGCAAAGTTGTCTTTGCATATGTTGGGTATGACTTGATCCTTAAGGCACAGGAAAATGTCAGCTCAGATAACAGCATTACTTGCATACCTTTTTATATATTTTTATATTTTCCATGCTTTGCACTCATGACAAAATGCTGTATAGTCAGTAGTACCACAGTCAGCCAAAGAAAACATTCAAAGAAAACATCTATTAATTTACACTCAAAATATACAAAATATTGGAGAAAAGCTATTGCTGGATAGAAGTGCCTGTATTACCTTAATGAAAAAGCTTGTGAATGAGTCATTTTGACCACAGTTTCTCTCCAGTGCAACAATTTGTTGCTGCAGTCTATTTCTGACAGAAACAGCCCAGAAATAGATTTAAGTTAAATTTGTTTTTGCTTTATACACAAATTGGCTCACTGTCACAAAGATTACTCATTAACTTGAGTTAACTTGAGTTTGGCTCCTGTAAATGGCAGTGCTGTTGCAACTAAACAGTGGTCACAATAGAATAAATTATAATACAAAGTGGGTTTTTTTTTGTTTTTTTTTTAAAGCAAAGTTGTTATTTAAAATATGTTACAGCCTGATTTTCATAGACTGACTGTTGTAAAAGCTCAAGGCCCTAATAGAAATGAAATGACATTTAATTTTCAGGCTAGACTTATTTAGTCTAATCAAAGACTGCAGGGTGCTCTCAAGCTCATAGGGACCTGTGATGTATGTGAGATACTTGTGAACTAATCTCTCTCTTCTACTTCTTAGATTCTGGTAAACAGCCAATTCACTGCAGGCATCTTTAGGGAGACCTTTCATAGTCTAAGAACAGTCCAGACAGATGTCCTCTATCCCTCTCTCAACACGTGCACCTTTGACCAGCCATCCACTGAAGCACAAGCCCTTAAAGGTCTGCTGCCCGAGGGTACCTCCTGCGTATTTCTCTCTCTGAACCGATATGAGAGAAAGAAGAATCTGGGTCTCGCTCTGGAGGCACTGGCAGCCCTGAGGAGCGGCCTTTCTCCAGGCCAGAGAGCCGGCATTCACTTGGTGGTAGCAGGGGGCTACGATGACCGAGTTACTGAGAATGTTGAACATTACACTGAACTGAAAGAGCTGGCAGCACAGCTCCATTTGGAGGACTACGTCACTTTCTTGCGCTCCCCCTCTGATTCACTGAAGGTGGCGCTGCTGCAGGGCAGCACCGCTGTGCTCTATACCCCAAGCAGAGAGCATTTTGGCATAGTTCCTGTGGAGGCCATGTACTGCTGCTGCCCTGTTATCGCTGTGAACTCTGGGGGGCCCCTGGAGAGTGTGGTAGATGGGGAAACAGGCTTCTTGTGTGAGCCCACAGCCGAAGCCTTCTCTGAGGCCATGGGGAGACTCATCAGGGAGCCGCATCGCCGCAGGGACATGGGACAAGCTGGAAGGAAGAGGGTACAAGATAGGTTCTCTCTTCAGGCCTTCTCAGACCAGCTGTATGGGTACATCGTCAGGCTGAGCCAGTGAAGTGAAGGCTGCAAAAGGGGCCCAGAAACCAGTGGAATTGTGGGAAAATGATCCTCTACTAAACTGTGAAACTGGCTTTAGACGAATGGGGTCTGGTTGAAGTGGATGTCTTTTAACAGAGAATGTCTGTGTCTGTGTGCAGAGAGGTAGTGGGGTTTTATGAGGACTTAGATGTAAATTAATCAGCATTTCCTTGCAGGTGGTTGCTGAGAGGAAAAAAGGATGGAATCTCTGTACTAATTAAGAGAAGAGTAACCTGTTTATCTCATGTCTTGAAAAATACCACCCCTGCATGTTGTAAGAGCGTCTGTGCAATTGTGCATGTGTAGAAGCGTGGCAACCAAGAGCCTCACAAATGAGTGTACCAAAAGACTTGATCGTTAGAGTGAAATGTTTTGCACTGGGTTGTGTTTTTTTTTTTTTTTTGCTCCTCTTCTCCTTTATACAGTAGTCTTTGTCTTTGTGCGTCTGGGAGTTGAAGTAGAAGAATGTAGTTACAACTATGTGCCATCAGGCAGTACACAGTTCTGGATCAATAAACAAGATGCTTTCCGCTACTTCCTGTCCACCCAGAGCTTAGCTTCACGAGATGCTGACAGAGTGTTTGGCTTTATTAGAGGTCTGGCTGATGGGCAGTGTGCCTGTGTCTGGGTCATTATCAGCGAGGAGAATAGCAGAAGGTCATTGTGTCTGCACATTGGCCTCCTCAGCCCTACTACTGTATAGAAATGCTCTTATTGACATTCCTGAAGTCTTAATAAACAAGAGGACAAATAGTTTCCTGACTGCTATGGACTTTGCTTTGTTGTTAAGTTTTTTTGGCCTTTAATGGAGTTTGCTAAGGACTTTGTGGGAGAGCAAAGAGACACAGAAACATTGTCGATGCTGTGAGCATATTTTATTGTGGCTTGAGTTGTTAAATGAAACATTCTTTAAGTACCTGTGAAGGACTTTCTAAAAATGTCCTGGTTAACAAAGTTAGTGTGACGGATGTAATTGATGGACAACTGGGAATGCTTCTGTCTCCAGCCGCTGCTGCATTATCATTTGCAGAGTTTCAGTTGTATCTGCATGCGCTTCATTCTTTTTCTTAAAGGGAATCTTAAAAAAAAAAGAGGTAAGAATTGGCTTATTACTTTAGGTCTGCACTCATAAAAATATTTTCCTTATTGACTAACATGCAGATTATTCTCTCCCAGATTATTAATTATTTGAGCAATAAAATGTCAGAATGCCAATCACAGTAATACAATATCACAATAAAATACCCCCGATGTCTTGTTTTGTTTAAGTAAAGGTTTGTACACAGTTGTACTTTTAGAAATCTGAAAGTAGGAAATCCCCACGTTAGAAAACCTGGGCCCGTCAAAAGTAACAGTCCCACTGAAAAATTACTTCAACAATAATCCGAGTGTAAAATAGTTGCATAGTGACCTTTCTATTGGTCGATTGGCTGTAGACCTAATAGCACATGCCCCACTCACCTGGTTGCACACAGCACAGCCATATCGAACAAATGTGGCGAAATGCTCACTGTTGAAGTTCAGGAGGTCATACTTGAACTCCTGATGCAGGAAAGTCTCACAGCGATGCCTCATCACTTCCTGCGGCGATGGAACCAGGTTGTGTTTGTTGTTGTTGACCCTGATTTTTGTTCCTGGAGGCACTTTGATATTCGTAATGTGCTGCATGCAGATTCTAGTTGTCTTCAGAGCACGATCACCTCTTGACTTTGGAGATATTCTCTGAAAGAAGCTGCGGCAGACCTTCTGTGTCATGTTCTCATCTAGAGGTAAATTAGAAATATAAAATACATCTGGTGCAATTTAACTGAGTGAAAGAATTTTTTCTAAAAGAAAACTGACCAAAAATAGAAAAGAATCTGTATTTGAGAAAGGAAAAAAAAAAGGATTAAATAAAGTCGCATTTAATTTCTTACCTCCTACTCCAAAATGAATAATTTGGCCTTCTCCAACATGAACACTCCACAGAGACAATCCCAGTAATGGGTTCACAAACTCAATCAAGTCTCCAATCTCTGCGGCTGGCAAACTATGATCAGTCTGAAGGGAAACAGATTAAAAATGTCTTTCTCCTTGATTTGCTCATTGAATTCAGATAAGCAATATGTTTATGATGCAAATCTGTGAAAGAGATCAGAGTCATTTAATCATATAAGTTGCCAGACCTTTGAAGAGCTTCCTATGATAATGAGGGCTATGACAAGAAAAGAGAATGAAGGAAAAAAAAAACAACATACTAACAATGCCAAGCTGCATAGATCTGAATGTTTATAAAGGAATGATCTTAAAAACAACAACAAATGTGCACATACCTCATCAGGACTACTTTGTTTAAAGATGAAATCATCTTGATTTACTGATCATTTCTCACCTGCTGCCATGTCATCAGGGAGAAAACACTGTCCCAGCTCCGTAAAAGATCCATTGTTGTTGTGAGCTGCAATCCAGACAGACTGAAGTGTGCTTTGAACTCTTTCTTCAGTCGCAGATAGCCCTGACTATGACTCTTCCAAGATAATGAGCATACTAATATGTTACCAATTAGTCTAATATATGCTTTAATTTTCAGAATCAGTGAGCCTCAGCCATATTCCAGTGTTTTGTTTCTTTTTTCTGTCATTTTTCGAAGTTTGTTTCAGATGTGTGTCTCCATGGCACTGAGTTTTCAATTCCCACTTCACATATTGATTCAGACATTTCTGAATAATCTGAGTCAATTTCAAAAACTGAAATGCAAAGAAACCAGCAGCAATACAGCTTGTTTTTCAGAACTGCAAATTGTTTGTCCCTATAGGTCCAATTAGTGCTGATGGCCTTGGTTTCATTTAAAATAGATAATCAGGTTTAGTGTTTGGAATATTGCAGAGATTTGTCAATTTATGTATGTGATTCAGATATTTTCTTATGTATGAATGCAGAATAAAAAGTATTTACACTTGGTATTCAGGATCAGTATAGGCAGAATATCTCTGCTCTCCATAGCTGAAACTTTGACATTTAATTCTGTCATTGGTTCTTTGATCTGTTGCATTCAATAATGGATAGAGTTTGGTTGTTGCTCATCTACCATGCAAATGCGATTCAATATGAGATACTGTCATCGTATGACCGGTTTTAGGAATTTTCCCTTCAAACGCTTCGATACATGCTTTGTAACTTAGAACTTCAGAAATTACAGTACAATCATGACAAAAAGTGTGTGTTGCATTAGTAACTCCAAAAAATTGTGGAGTGTGCAGTGTTATCTAGGTTTCCACTGTTAATGACGAAGAAGCCGGAAGCTGGAATATGCGTGATATGGATAGCTCTGATTTATTTCAAACAAATAATTATGGATAACATGGCAATTTACACAATGTACTGTAAAAATTGAGTAGATGGAAGAACATGTCCTCAGAAGTGAACACCAGTGCTCATTTATAGACGGCTGGAATGCAAAATGCTAATAGTGCAAGAACAAAAGCAGATTTCTGTGTGTGTGTGTGTGTGTGTGTGTGTTTGCAGTGTTTCCACATGCCGAGGTATTAAGAGGAGATGATGAGGAGGGCGTTCCTGCAGTGATTTAGGGGCCCTGCTAGGCCAGATGATAAAAGGGTCCTGTGGAGCCTGTAAAGGCGACAAAGATACACAAACAAAATCACACACCCGGCTCCTCTGTATAAGCTCAAAGTGAATGTGTCCCACTTTACAGCCTCCACAGAAAGATGATGTCCAAAGTCTCTTTACTCTCACTTGTCTTTAGCTCAAAGTTTGGAAGAAGAATCACTGTCCCTTCCATCCTCTCCATCCCTCCCCCCTGCTCTCTGTGCCCTGTGGTGGGGCGGTTATTGAGATCACGGTGTGTCTGAGTGGCGGTGATAACCGGTACCCAGGTGCCACTGGCACAGGGTGTTTAATTAATTAATGAGACCGCGGGGTTGGTTTTCTAATTCCACCTAGCCAGCACGGGGTGTGGGGGGAGATAGCTGCGAAATGTTTAGGTGTGTGTTTTCAGGCAAGGAAAGGAGAGATGTATGTGGGAGTGTGTGTGTGTTGGGGGCGTATATCTATTTTGTTGGCAGTTTGGGAGCTGGTTTCCTTGTTAGTGGAATATTAAATATGTATGGAATATTTTTACTCTGACTTTTAATCACACCTCATGATTGGGACTTAATCATGAGCTAAATGAAGCTGATGATGAGAGAAACACAGTTTGTGTTAAAACATCGATCTGAACTCTTGCTCCTGTACAAGGAACCAGGTCATGGACTCATTGCCTCAAAAAAAAATAAAAAAAACACACTGGAACACCTGAATTGTTATGCTGGTTTATATTTAATCAGCTGAACTAAACAAACGTCACAGGGAAAAACACATTTCTCAGTTATGTTCACTTATAAATGTGTTTTATTCCCCAAACATTTTTAACAAAAGAAATTTATTGATAACAATAAATAAAGATCCACATAAATGTTTTTAAAATATCTTGATAATCTTCCATATACATTTTTTTATTTTTACACAGTAAACCTCATGGTTTAAAAGATTTTTGAGGGAAAAAATGAGATTATATCCTTTAAAACAATTTTAGAGTGCATTAGGCTCAGTGCTTTGTTTTTTGGCAAAACAAACAACGAAACAGAATTAAAAGTTAGAATTTCAACAAACATAAGAACCAAATATTAGTTTTTTTATTTAGTTCCAATCCAAAGCTTTCAGATTGCATTGTTTGGCTTTTTTTTTTCCTAATTACAGAGAGAGATACACATAACTGACTTCTCTTCACACTCACTGTTTACTCCTTTTGTGCAGAAGAGTTTTATTGTGAATGAAAATAGAGAGACAAGAAAGAGCCTTCCTGGTCATGAATGATAGAATAATCTTAAACAAAAGAAAATCAGCATTTGTATTCACGGCTCATCTTTAAGAGCTGTTTTACATGGTACATGTTAGCAAATTATGCGTTTCACACTTTACTGCTTCCATAAACTATTCAAATATATTAGCTTACCCCTCATAAATGTTAACATTGCACAACTCTCTGCTCACACTAGCAAAGAGTCATTGGAGCTGGTATCACAAAGAAAAGGAATGATTTACTCAAGCTTCATAAAACTCATCTCTCTGTGGGAGATCACAATAAACCTTCTATAATCTCTAATAGTGGAATATTATAGATAGCCTCAATAAAAATAGCTTTATGGGGCAGGAAAGAGAAGCATTACAACTTGTTCTAGCCAGTGTTTTTTTAGTTTAAACCGTCTTACAGCTTAAAGATAAATGAGTCCATAGATTTCATGCATCAGACACCATTTAATTCACACTAGGTTTATCAATAAAAATGTTAAGAAGTCTTGTTTTATATGTAATTTTAGTAGAAAATCTCTACCAGCACCAGTTTTAGGCAGATAACAAACACAAGATAACAGCAAGAAAAAAAAGCAAAAGAAGTTTGTCACACTGATCTGAAATTAAGAACATGCAGTACACTGATAAGATTAAATAGCCATCAAAGTTTCCACGAACTAGTGATGTGCCTCTGGTGTGTATTGTTTAGACTAACACTACGCATAGATACACACTAGTCTTTTGAATATTATTGGATTTTTATTTTTAATTTATTTATTTATTTATTTCAAATTGGGTTGGGGTGCTGTCATTTTCTATAGCCTGAATCCCAATCATTTGCTGCTGCTCTCATTTAAAATAAACATCTGGGGGTTTGAAACACAAAGCAGGAAAGCATCTGCAATTTCATAGATTGAAACAGCCTTGTAGCATTTTAAGTCCACCCCACAGCTGCGATACCTAACTCCACTCTTGTTTAGTAATAAAGATCATCTCTATGGTGGTGTGTGTGTCTCAGTGCAGTCTCAGTGCAGTGGCAGCCTTGACAGACCAATGACGCGTCATTACGGCACTGGACCGCCTCATTCAGGCACATCTTGGACCACAGGCCAAATCTGCAAAGCCCAAGTGTGGGAGTTGGACAATGTTGACCTCCTTCAGCTTCCTCGCCCTCTGTAGGGGTAACATTGATCATTTTTCTGGTGCTTGAAATACTGTCTAATCAGCTCTAACACGTGAGAGGCTTCTGAGGATGGATTCAGTCTCCTGGATCAGTCCTGGATGCTGTCTGTCGGTGGTTAGGAGTGCCAATGGGAAATGGCCTATCTCCATTTCTGTCTGCCTCTGATTTCCAGTAAAACTCTGATGATTCTGTGGTGGTGGGTTCTCTTAGAGACAGACAGGAGTTAGGACACAGGTACCCCAACAATCAACAGTACCATGGAGATGGCGGTGGACGTCAGCAGAACTAAAACCAGTGTCAGGTGCAGAAATCACAATATGAGATTCATCCACTGTATTAAGTTTATGGCCCGGACAGGCCGATGTTTGAACACACAAACACACACAGATATCCTGGCTGCCTGGTGGCTCTTCTCTGGAGCAGCAGGGTGATACAGGAGGAAGAAGAGGGGGGAGGAGGCAACAGCAGAGAGGGCTGCCCATTGAACTTGGCTCACTCCCTGCTCTCATTCAGCCAGTAATCAGCAGTGAGTCAGTCAGTCATACTGACTTTAGACAAACTCATTAACATTTGAGCAAACATTACAGGAGCACTTACTTGCAAATGCACATGCTGTCATCATAGCCTATTGCACACACACACACACTCCCCCCCCTTTTTTCTCTCAGGGCACAGTTTAACTCCCTGTGTGTGTCTGTGGCACTTTTACCTGCTGCATTTTTCGGATTTCCTCCCATGGATGAGTGGAAAGTTTCTCTCTTCACTGATATTGGCCTCAGGCATATATTTATTGTAGAGCTGGTGTGGATGGGCTGAGGGTGACCACAGAAAGGGGTCTTTAATGATGACGGGGGGCGGGGCTGAGTGACACAGCGGTGCATTTATGGGTTGTGTGTGTGTGTGTGTGTATACAGAGGTCTACAGAGGGAGGCCGGCTTGTTACTCCCTTATCAAGAAGCACCGTCGCCCACCTATGGTTCAGATGGAGCTCACTTCCTCTCGGGTATGACACCGCAGCACTGAGCGGGAGGAGCCGGAGCAGGCCCCACACAGCTGGGGAGGGTAACCTCCGGTGATTACACTCACAGGGGTGAATGTCAATCACACTGTCTTCCTAAATGTGTGTCTGCATGTGTGAGACAAAGCCCCTCACTGATTGTTGATACAACTATGGTTTGTGTACAACTATGCAGTCTTAGTGGCTGTGTGTGTGTGTGCCCAGTGATGGCCTATTAGATTGAGCTGTCAGTCGGCAGGCAGCAGATGAAGATTAATGGAGCAAGCAAACAATAAGAGGCTGGCAATGATCATAAATATGCTAATGGCCATTATCAATACACACTCACTGACATGCATAACTGTGCGTGTGTGTGTGTGTGTGTGTATACAGTATTCATGCAAAGATTTGGGATAGGAGGTGATTCAGGTTACTGAGTTAAAATCATTTCCTTTCCTCACGGGAAAGATGCCAAAAAGCTATGCACACAAACACACACACACACACACACACAGATTGGCAGAGTGTTGCCTGACTGACGGCAGAGACAGGCGTCCCATGTGTTATGTTTGGGCTGTGGGCTACGACAAGGAAGGGAGGAGGGAGGCTCATTGAGAAGATGACATGATTGGTGTCACATTAAAATGTGTTTATTTAGTGTTTGTGCTTGTGTGTGTAGGTGTGTGAGAAGGGCAGTGGATAGCAATGATGCCTGTGCCAAGCCTCTGATTAAGACTACAGGTTCAGCTAATGGCACAATGAAAGGCTGATTATGAGAGGAAGAGATGGTGAAAAAAAAAGAGCAGAGTGAGGTAAAAGGGATAGATGGACAGATCTATTCACTAAATTGATGATAGAGCTCTTTGTTGTCTCATCCCATTCTGTGGTTCTCTGGGGTCCTTCCTGTGTCTGCAGCATACTCTCATCTGTTATATGAAAAGCCTCTTTCTTTATTTCTTTCACCCTCCCCCTCCTTCCTCATTTTCTCCCTTGCCACCCATCTGGGTCATATGGCACGAAAGAACAGTATAGGGGCCCTGAACTAAAACCTGGTCAAACACTTCATCACCCGTAAACACACTTTCTTAACCTCCTTCTGCCTACTTTTCACCTCCACTCGTGTCTTCTGCTGCTGCCTTCCCTCCGCTCTTCTGGGGTCTACAAACTCCACTGGGAAATGTCGGGGGCTCATGGGGCTCGCCGACCTTCCTTGTCCTTTAAATTCTCATGTATTGCTACATTCACAGCCACATGCTATCCATCCAATCCTGATGGAGGGTGTAATTTGTGTGTGGCAGGATGGCAATGGATGGAGTGTGTAAAGTAGACATAGGGAAGTGGTTATGATTGGGGCTAATGAGCTCACAGGGGACACTGGGTGAGAGGAGGCTAGCCAATGGTAGGTCTGGATCAGATACACCTCTCTGGAGGGTTCCTGTGGGGCTAAGCCCCCCCCCCCCCGCCCCTGTGGGAATTTGTTTGTGTATGAGTGTGTGTGTTTGGGTAGTTCTTGTTTGAAAACCCAAAAGTCCCTGTGGTCATTATACACTCATTCTGCTGAGCTGGTTGTTAGTGCAGTCCACAGACAGGGGTAGTTAAGCATTTAGATGTTGAATCACATTGGTCATTAAGTCAAGGTCACAGCTAACTGGTTCGACTCAGAGGGACTCGCTTGTTTTTGGAGTGTTATTGGGTATAATACACTGCTCTTGGAAGAAGAGCAGAGCAAACTCATAGAAACTCAGTGATGACTGCTAACACTGCATCAGTGGGAATTGTGGGTATGTGTGAACAGGTGTGTGTGACAGAGTGTCATTCTGTGTGTGTCTCATTACCATGCATCATGTGTCAGTGTTGTCCAGGAGGCTGAGCCGCTGCGTGGTGCTCCAGGGGAGAGTTATAGATTACTGGCTGGAGCAGGCAGGGGCCAAGGGAGCTGCTGGAGCCCCGACCCGAGAACTGTAGGCTGGGCACGGCTCACAGCTCATCAGCCTGTCTCTTGAGGCTGCGGAGCTTAACCTAGAGCAAGGCTCTGATTAACCAGACTAATGACGGTGCAGCCCCCAGCTCCCACTGCCCAACACCATAATCACTGCTCAAGGCCCTGGCCAGTTGGTGTGTCTATATGGAGAGAGAGCAGTGTCTCAGCTTAATGAATAAGTCTACTGACAACAAGCATTTTAAGTCAGCTGTCAATACAAGCTTTGAGAGTCACTCACGTGGCAGGGGGCTGATGTATATAAGTCAAATGAGATCAAAGCCATTCGGAGCGTCAACATATTTTCTGTTCGTCAGCTTCTACACGTTCATGTAGGTGAGCTTGTGCATGTGAATTGGAGGGTCTGTGTTTGTGTTTGTGTGCTTGTGTAGGTCACCACAGCTGAGGGTGTTTAATGAGCGCTGATCGATGTCTCATCTGTACCTCCTTATCTCTAAAGCAAACACTTCATCAGCACAATGAAACCTTTCAGCCTTCGGTACACACAGAGTGCCCGTCAGACAAACTGCACAAATCAAACGAGGTAACCAAATAAGACAAGGACAAAAATGATTTTGTTTATATCTCACTGTGTCAGAGAATTACCCGATGAGTGTAATAAACACACAGAACTTGAAATACATGTTAGGAAGGGTGGGCAGAGATGCCTTTGCTCTGCTGACAGACAAATATGCCAATAGTGCTCACTGTGTTCTTTGAGTAAAGTGATTTCTGACAACTGCTAAATGAAGCCCTGGAGGTGTAGAGGCCTACAGCTAGATCACAGACCTGCTTTATGACTGTTTGTGTGTGAGAGAGAGTTAGTGGCTGAGGTAATAGCTTGGTGTTATAAGCAAGATCGAGTCGATAAGTGATCTAGCTACTGTCCAGCAGAGAATGAGGTGGGAGGTTTCAGATCCCAAACTGAGAAAAAACAAAAAAAACAAATCAAAGTGCAGGTTTGTTGGTGGAATAAAACGATACTGCTGCGATTCGCCCACAAATACAGTACAAGGCAGCGGAAAATGAGCCTTTAAACATTCTTAAATACAGCAAAGATGATGCAGAAAGGACCAAGAATAAGGAAAATGTTAGTCTTTCTCACTTTACTTTCTGACTATGCTTCACTTTATCCCACATTCTTAAACATTCCATTCAAGCATTTAAATGAGAAGTGCTATATGGGAAAGAGGAATAAGACGAGGCCCTGGTGAATTCATCTGTTTTTGGTTTTATTCCCCTTCACAGGTTTTGATGTCAGTAGCAAAAAATGAAGACTTATTGCAGGCTTTGTGCTTGAAGGTGTCAGAGAGGAAGGAATCACAGAGAAGATATGAGTATGTAGAACTTATGACAACAACAGTTTACATGGCTGTGTGTGCTGGTTGTGTGTGAAATGTGCTTTTCTCTTAGCGTGTGTGTGTGTGTGTGTGTGTGTGTGTGTATTTGGTTCTTCCTTTACAAGCGGTGGTTGAAGGCTAAACGGACAACAGATCTAGGCATGCAGCTGTGTATCTGAATGGATCCAGCAGCCATTGTTCTCCTGTCACTAACTCGTCTCTCAGGCCCAGGAGACACTCCGCTGACATTTACCAGACTCCCCCCCCTCTCCAGTTCCTCCTCCTCCCTTGGCGTACCTCACCCTCTCCTCATTGCTCCTCTCCCACCATCCCCATCCTCACTTCTGTCTCATTCTCTCTCTCCCAATGCTTCCATCAAGTTCCTTGCTCATTCTCGCTTTCCGTCACTCCATCTCTCTCTATGGCACGTTGTGTGAGGACAGACGTGTGTGTGCGTGCGCATGTGAAAGACAGAGTGAGTGTTTGTGTTAATGAGTGGCCCTTTAAGGCTATTAAGATAAGATTGGTACGCCCAGAGTCTCTCATTACCCAGCAAGCATTGCTCCCTACATGGAATGGTAATTGGGTAGTAGAGAGAGAAAGAGAGGGTTGGGGTAGAAGTGGAAATAATAGGAGGATTAACGCACGATAATTGGGTGGATTGAGAATAAGAGGAGCAATTGATCAGGTTGATTTGTGTCTGCAGAGAGAGACCTATGAAGAGACGAGAGGTTAAAGTTCACACACTTGTGTCATGCCTGTGCACACACGTATGTGCACAGGCATGATACGAAACACATGTCTTGCATGCATGATTGGTTGTTTTTCAGACCTGGCAACAGTCCAGTTTGAACTCAAAAGCACAGATGCAGACATGCAAGCACGCACACAAACCTGCTGGAACAAGCACAAAAAGCCAAAGTGTGAAGGTGATTCTTTTGAAGCTACATTCCCATACAGGGGTAGTTATTGTGTTATTTTTTTTTTTTTTTTACTTTGTACAGTTGTTCAACAGTCATCATAAATGTGTGATTGTTAAACCATTTGCATTGTTAGGATGTATGTTTGAGGATGTGTGTGATGGATGTCACTCAGCCTTAAATCGCTCCAGCAGTCATTGTTGTCCATGCCGGTGTTTCACTTATACAGTGAAACACCAGCATCACCCACAGGACACCGATATTAACAGCACAGTTTTCCTTCCTCATTCATTCCTTCCCCAGTGTCTGTCAATGCCGAACCATAAAAATCCCTGGATCACATATAATGCATATAGATATAAGAACTTTTTGACCAAATACTGAACAAAAATAACAAAGTTTTTTTTTAATATATGGAATTAGCTTTTTTTTTTCAGTTTAACCAAAAGCACATATCTAGCTTGTACTAGTTCATGTATAGAAATAGATGTAATGTGATCACACATGAAATACACTGTTTGCACATGTAAATTTTTGTGCTACATTTTATGTATTTCATGGTATCTGGATGTTAAACATATACATTACAATTTTATACTAATATTACACATATCTTAGTAAGCCAAAACATTTGCTAGTGTGATTTTTGATAATTTATCTCATCACTACAGATGAATGTTCAGTATTTGATCAGCGGCTATTTGATTGAGACACACACTTTACTGAAGTGACTAACGGCCTCTCAAATGAAGGCAAAACTCAGCCATGATGAGACGACTGATGAGGTGGAGTTAGATGAAAGTCCAAGAAGAGACTTCCCCAACAAACTTGAAAATAGAGTTAAAACTGTAGATTTATATCACCATCAAGTGGCAGGACTGAGTACAGCCACAGAGAAAAAGAGGATTGAGGAAAGATGGCTGGGTGTGAGGACGACCAGAAGAAGTATCCCAAAGAGCTGCCACTTTTTCCATTTGAAATATGCATCAAAATACATTCACAGTCGTTTTAATCTGTGTGCTGTGTGCGATTTCACTCCTCCAGTGTCCCTAAAGACTCATAACAGGACAGACCAAATCAGAAATTAACCTGAATGGCGCAATATTTAATTGATATTGTACTCAAAAGACTTCAAGATCCTTTATAAATGTTTAAAATATCATGAGAATATGGGCCTGCATAAAAAAAAAAACCAACTTATTATGGGTTGACAGTATGTAAAGGACACATTAAATTAAGCAAAGCTACTGAGGACACCACAGTCGTGTCCATATTCAGCATTCAGGACTTTTCAATATTTTTTTCTATCCTGTGGGTTACATTTCAAATTTGCAATTAAAAGTAAATAAAAGTTGCATTTTCTAAGAGAATGTTATTCCCGGCAGTGACTTAAAAAAACATTTAAAGTTGCACTTCACAAATAAAATGTATTGATCTTATTTAAGTATTTCAGCATGTTCTTTCTTTTGTTTCAGTTCTGGTTGTGACCCTGGGGATGATTTTGTCTTTCACCAGCTCTCATCAATTCCAATTTCTTTTCAGTCAGGATATTTATTGAAACCAATTTTGGTCACGTATGCGTTTAATACTCCAATATCTCCTCCAAATCTGTAAAATGTAGTGTCACCTATGTTAAATATTTATATTGTGAGTATTCCCCAGTTGATTGATTTTACACAGCACGTATCGGCTCCTCATTGGACGTCATTGTGTCAGACTGAGGAGGGAGTGGTGATGGAGCCTGGACGAAACCATTCATCCAGACAATCCTCCGGCTGAAAAACGCCTAAAGATTAATGAGCAGCAGCGGCCTGGGCGTCTAGATCCTGATTTCAAAGAGGATTATACTCGTGTCTCTGAATTAGATGGTAAGATTACAAATCTAGGCAATTCGGAGTTGCACTGGCGCCTTAATCCGGCGGTCCTCGGCGCTCACCCCCCTCATCCCTGTGGATAAACACCCGATCACACAATTAGGATGCGGAGATGATTTTTGTGACGCTACCTGCTGAGAAACCGAAATGAAAACCACGATGAAGAGACGATTTGATCTCACGATAGTTTAGTCGCCGTGTGTTGGTGCTTTTAGAATTATTGGCCATGATTTTCCAGAGGAGGATCGTGCAGTTGTTGGCGCTGTTGATGGAGATCGGATGGTCGGGGGTCGCGTCCAGTCCCACCGATGAGGGAGCGCTCAGGGCCGGACACGGAGAGCACGGAGAGCCGGGACACCAGGAGCCGCACAAAGACTCCTACAGCACCTTCGCCTCCGAGTTCCTGGAGTCCAGATATCTGTCCGATGACGGTAAGGATCCGGATCTGGGTCGGTTTACGTACGATTCCCAAGCAAGTTGGTTTTGTTTGCATGTTGACGAACGTAGCAGCAACACACAAACAACACAGGCTGTAAACGTGACATCTAACCTGAGTCCTCAGCATTGGGCCTTTCAGCACCCAGGCCAGCTCCCAGCTGACACACACACACACACACACACACACACACACACACACACACACACACACACACATACAAACACAGTGCAGATGGCCTCCCCCTAGTTGGCCCTTTGACTGCATTGAAATCGAGCATCACTTGTTTTTGTGTGGAACAGAGTTGCTGATTTTGTCTTTTGCAGGTTATCCGTTCCCCACCGCCCCACCAGTGGATCCCTTCGCTAAGATCAAAGTCAGCGACTGTGGAGTAACCAAAGGCTGCATAAGGTCAGAGAAGGATACATCTCTTGCCAGCTCTCTCCTCCTGAAAACAGAGCCCCAGTGTGGCTGTATTCCCTGGAGCTGCTTTATCCTAGTTGCTCTGGCCTGACTTCAGAGAATCTGTTTTGCAGGAGCTAAACATGGAAACTCCCCACTGTCTAGTTTTTGTCCCCCCACACCTTGAAGAAATTCATATAAATTGTGCTCTACTTTCAGTCGGTCTCTTTCATTATCATAATATTAAGAGAAATTGTGAATCTCGCTGTCTGTATGGCACTCTGTTTGAAGGTGCAGGATGATAAAGTGCATGAATAAAATATTTGTTTGTGTTTATGTCCAGATATGGGAAGCCAGGGTGTGACGCAGAGACATGTGACTACTTTCTGAGTTATCGTCGCATTGGCACAGACGTGGAGTATGAAATGAGTGCAGATACAGATGGTTGGGTGGCTGTAGGCTTCTCCTCTGACAAGAAAATGGTGAGCAGCCCAACAAGCTCTCTGATTACTTTAAGTCATTTAACTTTGATTTGCTTTATTGGAACAAATTACAGGAAAAGCAGGCTCAGAGATTCAACCAATCAACCACATGGTTATGTTGAAAATGCAACTTTAAAGAGCTCTCTGTCAGGTTATTATAAAACCAAATTATTAACACAAAAATCAAGTTTATATGCTTTCATTATAAGAATAGCCTAACTTTCACAAAACATGAGGAACTTCTAACTTTGTTGGCATGAGTGTTAAAAGCTTTATATGATGTATGATACAACATTTAATGGTAAGCAAAGAGTTTATATACATCCTTTCTACAGAGAGATAACCCAAGATAACCTTTCCTATCAATCAATATCAATATATCATTGCAAGTCCTTAGAACAA
Organism: Echeneis naucrates; assembly: GCF_900963305.1. Classification (NCBI taxonomy): domain Eukaryota; kingdom Metazoa; phylum Chordata; class Actinopteri; order Carangiformes; family Echeneidae; genus Echeneis; species Echeneis naucrates. The sequence goes on from NC_042516.1 coordinate 13,679,901, forward strand.
AATGGGGCTTAATTGAATATACTAGTCACAGATTTTTTAAGATTTCCGTTCCAGTAAACATGTAGTGTCTGTAGCAACTTTTCATTGGATATTAAAATCTGTACTGTATCACTGTCAAAAAGGCGGCAACTGTGGACTATAATGAACTGTTTAGAGTTTAGAGTCCTAAAAAAACTATTCTTTGGAGATTCTTCATTACTTGTTGTGTCCTTTCTATATCCTCAGGGAGGAGATGATGTCATGGGCTGTGTGCACGATGATAACGGGCGTGTGCGGATTCATCACTTCTACAATGTTGGTCAGTGGGCCAAGGAAATAAAGAGAAACCCAGCCAGAGATGAGGAGGGCATTTTTGAGAATAATCGGGTGACCTGTCGTTTCAAGCGGCCACTCTATGTCCCTAGAGAGGAAACACTTGTGGACCTACACCTTTCATGGTATTACTTATTTGCATGGGGTCCTGCTATTCAAGGTGAGTGGTTTAGCATTAACAAAAAATAAACTCAGAATATTTTTATTCATATATTTATACATAATATTTAATTATAACGCCTTCAATGGCATCTGACATTGTGTTACGTTTTTCAACAGGATCCATCACAAGGCATGACATTGATAGTCCGCCAGTCAGCGACCACATGATCAGTATTTATAAGTATGAGGACATCTTCATGCCTTCCACAGCTTACCAGACCTTCAACTCTCCCCTCTGCTTACTGCTCATTGTAGCTCTCACTTTCTACCTTCTTATGGGAACGCCATAAAGAAAGCACAGGAAAGCACAGACTGGAGAAAAACAGGGAAGAGAAGATGAAGCAGCAATAATAGAAAGTTGCATTTTTTGTGAGATGCCACATTTGAGTGTGCACTTTGTACAAATAAACCCAGCTTTAGAAATGTGAGACATGATAGAAAATATATATTCATCACTCAGAAGTCATACAAGGCTTTTGAAAGGTTGATATCTCTTTATTTCAGAGATGTCTGATGTACTGGTGTCAGTATGGAACAAGAAGTCTGTTATAGGAACATTAACATATATAGGCCAATTATTTTAAGTATATATCATAGTCCTCGAGTATATAATAATAATAAATACACGTGCCAATAAATCCCAAATCTTTGAAAGTATTACATGCACTGGAAAACCTGCAAATACTTTAAAAACTCCACTGTTCACTGGTGAGGAGAAGACAATGTCTGATATTAATCTATTGCAAGGTATTCTGAGGGCAGTCCACAGCTTTCTGTCCTTTTAATTCATGTTTAAAAAGAAAAACAGATGGTCTATTCGGTGGTTTAGGATCAAAGTATAGTTCCTGATGTCTGCGGTACAGTCTTCAGTACGCATTTAGTATTTACCAGATTTCTAATTATGCTTTTATTTTTAGGTCTGGCTCATCTTATTTTGCCATAATTTCCAAGAGGGGCTGTTACCCCTCCTCTACTCACAGTGGCTTCCATTAATACTGGGCACTGTGTCTGTAACAGAGAGACTGCTACATGACTGTTGCCTACACAAGCAACAAAACACTTTACAAGGGGAAAGAAATACTGTGCATTGACGAAGAAAATCCTTGGGCACTTTGCCACCTACAATAATAATGTAGCTTACCATAGACAATATGTAAAAATAAAATACTGATCTGTGTGTGTGTGTGAACAGACAGCTTTGTGAATAGAATTATAATAATATGCAGGGCAAAACTTAACATGAAACCATTGAAATATATACGTAAGTGTCAGTTCCAGCAGAAACCTTTTTCTGTGTGTAGTTGAGAGAATGAAAAAATGCCACACGTTACTGATAAAATACAATTAAAATTAACATTGTACACACTTTTTAGTGACCTGTTTTCTTTTTTTGATGTTCAAAATGCTTAAAATAACATTTTCCAATACAATCCATTTCAGAGCTGCTACTTAATAATTGATCAAATAGCAGCGTAAATAAAAGCTCCTAACCGCACTGGAGCAAACATCTTTTTAATCCTGAACTGAATCTGTTGGCTAATTAATTCAATCCTTTCCCCATCTATCTTCACCGTAGCCTTCTGTTGAAACTATTCCTCATTTCGTTATCAGTAAGTATTTGAATGTAAAAGATACAGGACACGTCTCTAAATATATTTAATGTGTTAATATATCAACTTTGGAACAAAAAAAAGAGTAGTAAAATGCAGGAAGTGCTCGTGTTTTCCTTCACACTACATTGCCCATAGTTCCTTTGGCCATGTCGTTAGTTCTACGTCACATGTTTTCCTCGTTCACGCGGCGCATTCCGCGGACATCGAGCCGAGGCGGGATCGGAGAACATGGCAGACGAGGACGACTCGGCGCCGGAGCCAGCCGCCGTCTCCCCGCCGGAGAGCCCTCACAGCGGGCGGCCGCACTACGTGTCTTTCTCCGAGAGCGTCCAGCCGGCCGTCGGGATGATGTCCCAGCTGCTGAGCCAGCCGTCGTCCCTGAAGTTTGACAAAAACATCAAACAGGCCTTTTACAACACCGGGGCGATGATCTTCGTGGCCATCTGCTGCGGGGCGGCCGTCCTGGTCTACTTCATCCTGGAGGCCTTCCTCCGCCCGCTGCTGTGGGCCGTGCTCTGCGGGACCTTCCTCCACCCCTTCAAGCACTCGCTGGCCCGGCTCGGCCGCTCCTGGCTCACCGGCCTGCAGGACACCAGGACGCCCATCGTGGTGGGCACCCTGCTGGTGCCGGTGTGGTGCGTGAACTACGGGGTGGAGCTGATGGGCAGGCTGGTGCTGGAGAGGCTGACCGTGCTGCTGGTGATCGGGGCCGGCGCGCCGCTCGTTTACTTCCTCTACCTGTCCTGGAGCGTCATCGGCATGCAGGTGATCCTGGAGCACGCCTGCGGGATCCTCGGGGCCGCGCTGGACTGTTTCCACGCCGTGTGGGTGAGTGAATGGACAGCAGCAACTGGGACAAAAGGTCTTCTGTGTGAACAGAGCTGGGTTAGGGCTGTGCAATGTGCCTTTCTCGTCATCACACTCGGTGCACGAGGAAGTTGAAGGATGCACTTAAATATAACTAAATAGCTAAATAAAATATAACAAAATGCTGGTTGGGCACAGTGGAGGGAGTCATCTGACAACATGACTATTTAATTTCAACACGATCCTTCAGGGAGAAAGTCAGAAGTAACAGAATATCAGTTTTGTTGTTTGTTTTTAATATGCAGAACGGCAGCATAGGCTATAGTGCTGTTGTCTCGCAACAAGAAGGTTGCAGGTTTGATTCCTGGGCCTGGGGCCTTTCTGTGTGGAGTTTGGATGTTCTCCCCGTGCCTGTGTGGGTTTCCTCCGTGTACCATCCAAAGACATCATGTTTGGGTTAACCAGTGACTCTAAAATGTCCGTAGGTGTGAGTGTGAGTGGTTGTTGGTCTCTGTCTGTCTCTGTGTGTTGGCCCTGTGATGGACTGGCGACCTGTCCAGGGTGACCCCACCCTCAGCCAGTGTGAGCTGGGATTGGCTCCAACACCCCTGCGACTCAGAAACAAAAAAGCGGTAGAAGATGAGTCCTTTTATAGTTATACATATATTAAATGACATACAGCCATTTAACTCTGACTCAGTCAGAGGTTAAAAGCAGCCCAGCTAGTAAAAACAATCCAATCCAATACACAGTAAGTGATAACCGTCATACTATAGTACTTGATTAACAGCGTTGGGATCTGACTTAGTACACCAAATTGAATCTTATTTCCTTGAATATTGCAGGGTTTCTTTAATCAACTTCAAATAAGTAACTAGTTTTCTTTGAATTTATCTTCACGTGTGCACCACATCTAATCTGATTTCCTGCAATTCGAATCAATCAATACTGTATTTTTCCCAAACAGCTGCAGGGGGAAATCGCTTTTAATGTTCCTCCTCAGACAGCCTGTCCTTTCTCTAGTTGCAGAGGTAGACTGACAGAGGCCACTTGTCTATAAATAACAGCCATGTTGAATTACATTGAAATATGTCTTTGTACGGAGTGGAACTGGCTCAGACATCTGTTCTCAGCTGATCAAATACTTGAGCATCTCAGTTCACCTATTTCTGGAAAGCCCAACGAAGAGAGCTTAGTCACAGATGTATTTTTGTTCATGTGCAGCAATTTAAGGAAAACATTATTCTGTTATGTTCATAATGCCATGGTCTTCACCTAATGCTGATACACTGATATTTATTGCCGAGCTACTGTTTTCACTTCTGTTGATATGTTTGTGAGCAATATCACATGATCCAATGATGCAACATGACGTTTCAGTTAAATGAGTCTTTGGTACAATCAGATTTGTTCTCGTTCTTTATATTAGCTGCAACTCACAATTATTGTCATTATCAAAATGTCAGAAAATTGAGAAAAATATCCCTCCTAGTTAATCTAAGGTCTCATTTTCAAACTGCTTGGAAAAACGGGTACTTTTGGTTGTGAACTCCAAGCACTCCCTCTTCCAAAGTTACCAATAACTTTAAACAAGAAAAATGCTCCGTTCTGCACACTTCATGAACTACAAATGTGTAGTTGGGGATTTTAATTACTAATAAATAACTCCTTTTTTTTCATAGTAATTGACTCATTGCTTCATCTTGGGTTTCAATGTGAAAAGCAAAACTTCCAAGTTCTCAGTCTTAGCTTCTGTTTGAATGGCACTTGGAGTCATTGGTTTGATTCGTACATTAGTATTTTTTTTAAACATAGTTATTGGGTTTTGTTTCTTGTCAGGTGTGCACTGTGGTTTTTGGCTACTTGTTGGCAGTTTGTTTCAAGTGGAGCCCCCAAACTGAGTCCTACCTGAAGTCTCTGGCTGTTCCTGTCTGGGCTGTCCTGCTCTTCTATATTGGTGAGTTGGGGAGATGAGAGAGCGTGTTCAGGGCCAGTTTAGACATGTTGGTTGTCTTTACATATTTCTATGCAAATTCCTGCTTTCCACCTGAGTGGAGGGTTGTTGTTGTTTTTTTTTTTTTTTCCGGTAGTAGGTGAGATAAAGAGAATTGTCTCTGCAGGTCCAGGCTTCCAATACACAGAGTGCCTTTAGAGTTACTGTATATACTAAGATGAGGAAGTCTCAAAGGTATTTTTAGCATGCATTGACCTTTAGGCGTTAAATGTTAAAAGTGGCAGAGAGGACTTAAAAGAACTTGTGTTCAAGACACGAACAAGCAACAGAGGGTTGTCGGCAAATTTAAGAAAATGTTCTTATTGCCATAGTCCTTTATGATAATACAGTTACCAGAAAACTGGGGAAAGTATTCGCCCATTATTTTATCTCACTGTTCATCCCCTAGATGTCGGCAGTTCCATCAAGATAATGCCAGCAATACAACATTCAGGTTAAGAATAAGGTTTTTCTCCACAGTAATCACCCTGATTCCTCCCTCTTTTTGTAGTGTCTCTGATGGGATCATGGAGAGTGCCCATATTTGTGGTAGTGGTTATACTCCTCATCGTGGGCTCCCAAGAAAAACCGCCTGTTCCTGGCAGAGGTGAAGATTTAATGACATGCACATACATTCACATTTCACCACAGCAACTCTGGATGAACTAGGCATTCATAGATATGGTTAAAAAGGTGGGGGTAAATGTTTTTAGCCACCTAAGCTAGGCTAATGTCGAATGTAGATATATAATTACTCTACAGATATGAAAGCAGTTTCTTTAAAATGCAAATGGTAAATAACTTATTGGATGATGAGATTTACACCTTCTGCCTTTTGTACATTACTCTTGTTCTTCTGTCTGTCCTCGTGTCCCCAGGAGAGCTGTCAGGACAAGTGTTGTCCTTCGCTGCTAATACTATTTACATGGCAATCTCCTGTAGCAACCTTCAGATGAAAACTGAGCCCAGTGAAAACTCCACCACAGGTAAAATATTTTTTTTGATTCAACCCACTGCTTTACAGTGCCGCTCATGCTGACTCATACAGGGCAAGTATCGATGAGACTTTCACATTGAGCTTAGTCAGTTGCTGAAGTGAGAGAACAACCTGCGAGAAGGAACACATGGTGTCGGTGATTTGTGATAACCATTCAACAAACATCATTTTAATGGGCATCAACCTGAGCATCACCATAGAAATGCAACCATTGATTAAACCCCTAAATCATTGTGTAAAACAGACATTTACTCCAGACTTCAATAGAGAAGCTGGATTTTTGTTCTTCATGGTCATCATGTATTTGAACTCAGCTTCTTACCCATTTAAAGATATGATTCAGCAGTGTTAAACATTTGACACAACTAACCAATATCCATTGCCATTGTTTCGTACACTCCGTGTGTCCTCTTCTGCCCCCTCCCTCCCTTTAACCTCCCAAAAGATGGCGTGCAGTCTGTGGGCCCGGTTCCTGCCACACCATCGTTCCTTCAGGGCTCTCGCTCTTTACCGACTGGCCTCTTCCCGAAAGAGAAAAGCTCTCACAGAGCCAGTGATATCTACTTTATTCTCCTGGCCTGGGCCATAGTTCTTGTTCAGGTCTGGCTCAACCTCTGGATCCTACAGCTTCTGCCTATCCCTGTGGCTGGTAATGCACATGCACACTGACATGCATACAGACACCCTTTGATAAGCTTTTTTGCATGTTATATGAAGAGTCATGTTGTATGGTCTTTCAGTATGGGTGCTGAAGAAGCTGGTTGTCCACTTTGGCCTGAAGAGTTTCGCTGAGCGGACTTTCACCTCATGGTGGACAGTGTTGGAGAAGTTTGGAAAGGAGCGAGAGGAGGCCCTGCTCCCCGGACCAATCAAAGGCCTGGCTCAGTTCCTGCTTCGCATCGACACCAAGGTAATAGCCCTGATCAGTCCACGGGTACCGCTGAAGCAGTTGTGTTTATTATTTTCTTCATCTTTGATGTCACACATCCTCGCCTGGGAACAAAAAGGTTTAATTAAAATCTGTCCTTAGATAGTTGATATTTTTGCTTTCAATAAGATGTGATAAAAAGCAGATCAACTCATTGTGTTGTTTCTGCTACATTTTGCTGTTCAGCATCGTTTCCAGCAGCAGCACTGACATGCTCTGATGAACATATACTGCTCGGCACCAAACTGCAGACATGACCAGTTTGCAACCAGTTGGCAAATGTTAATGTTACATAAATTACATTTCTCAGATTTTAATGGCATTAAACGGCTGCAGTGTGGACACAAAATATGTTTCACACTAAAATATGTCTCTGCTTGGAAGATTGGACATGAATTGTGTTTGTGTTCACAGTGATTTGCATCCTACACTCCCTGTATGGCCAGTAGTAAAATCCTGCCTGTGACTTCCTGATCCCCCACTGCCCGAACAGAAGTAGTGTTCTTGTTGCAAGGTTACATGAGATGTCTGCTGCACAGATCTTTTTCCAATAATAATCTTCCCAATGTCTCTTGTCTCCTCCCAAGCTCTGGCATTGGCTTAACAAGCAGGTAATAATTTGGAGGAGCAGAGTGCTGAGAGAAAGAGAGACTGACTGAATGAAGAATAAGTGTGTATATTTGAGCAACACGAAAGACGAGGATAAAGAAATCACCTGGACGTATGTGTGGCTGTGTGGAAGCGTGATTACACCTCGTAGTAGCTTGGACTGGTGCTTTACCCATCCACTCTCATCACCCCCTCATCCTGCCTATATGTCTGTCCTCTCGCTGCTTTTCCCGCTTTTCCTGCTTTGGTTTCTGCAGGAAGCTACATTTGGGGGAGCTGAGACTCTTTAGCCCCATCTGTACCTTCCATGCCTTTACCTAACTTGTTGGTTTTGCTTGAGCATTTATGGGCTGAATGTAGTGGCTGGGTTAGGGTTGGGTTAGGTATTCGAGGGAAGGGTTTCTGAAAATTGTTGATGACAAATCTGATTTCACTTTTTCAGTTTTTAATGGAGATGCAGGAGAAACAGGACCCAAGGTGTCCCAGGAAGAACCCTCAGAGCGAAGTGATCACACTTCAGTAGTTTTTATGGGTGACAAGGGGTCAGGCATGGACAAAACAATGGAAACACCGAACTGTTTATGAATATCAAAACTAAAATAAACGTGCTTAGTTTTATCTTCAGCTTTTGGGCTTGAATTGCTTATAGTAAGAAATTAGATGTCTCCTCAGCTCCAGCCTGTAGGGAGATGTGCTTTATCATCAAAGGCGGAGAAATTCAATATTTTGCTTATCAACTAATCTGATGAATGATGCCAGTTGTTGTTGCACAATCCCGTTGTCATGACCACTCACTAAGGAAAAAAAGCGCATATATCTCCAGGTATTGTCAGATTAGCTAAAAGCTGTTTGAGGACTGAGTGTGACTGAGAAGTGTCATATTTTATTCTATCTTTGTCAGGAAGAGAATATTGAGTAAAGTCAGCCTGATATGCTTCAACTCAGATAAAGTTTAGGTTTTGAACTGAGGGGCCTGATAGACAAACCAATGAAACCCAGTATGAGTAGTTGTTTTAAAGTCCCTCATGGCCTTAGTTGGCAGTTTCAGCAGTGCAGTTATTGTGGGCTTTTGACCTTATCACTTAAACGAGATGACTAATGGGTCCACCACAATGCTAAAATAGCCAGACGCAGAAGTGAGTTGGTGGTGTCCTCTGGCTTCTTTGAGGCATGAAATAATAAGGCCGGCTGTAAAATGGACAAAGGCAACATGTTTTGTTTTTGGGCACAAGGTGATTTGGAAATGTGTTATCGCTTTCAAAGGCTTCAGAAGTTTATCATTAGTAATAAAGGAAACTGATAAGAGCAGGCTGTCCAGCCAGGCTAGTCATTGGTCAATCCCTACATTTTGTATTTTCAAGGTTTTTGCCTCCCTGCATGAAGACAATTCAGGGTTGGGGTTAGTGTGACCCAGTATGATCTCAGGTTGCCAGACTTTTTTTTTTCTGATTGCTACTCCATGCACTAAGTTTTCTGATTTATTTATTTATTTTTGTGTGGTGTTTCCATTTTTTTGTTTGCATTGAATTTAATGTAATTCAGTTGTCCTGTCAAATATGATACCCCTAATTCTCAATACCTGGTTATAGTAAAAAAAGATGACAGGTTACTCTGAGCTTTATGCAGTTGACAGTGACTGACTGCCATATCATGTCACCATCCTTGTATTGACCAAAGTCTAATGAGAAAGAGACCTCTACGAACAGAGGCTCTTCCAGTAACTCACCATCAACTCCAGTAACTTGACTCTAACACGAGGGCACAGACATACAAGTGGAGACTAAATCTGACTGTTGACACAGTTTTGGAGCATTGAGAAACCTGAGTTAAGAATTGCGCCACCTTAGGAAAGAATTTGATAGAATGATGGATATGCTCACACACTTTCGGAGTACAAGACGCTGACAGAAAAGTCACGAGCGCACCAGCACACAGCCTGAGTGTTTAACTCAGTTGCTTTTACTTTCATGCATGTGTGCTGATGTCCTGGCTGTTTGTCAGTTTTCACAGGCAGCAGCCTTACTGTCCTCAGGGCCCAAGTGAGCAGCTTGTAGATTCAGAGTGACCTGTTCACGAGGGAAGGACGCAGGTTTCTCCATGTGTCCGATCGCTGTATGTCTTCAAATCCTCCAAACAGCACTGACTTTGTGTCTTGTCTTTCTTGGATTCCTTTGTGATCTCTGTGCAGATGATCGTGTGGTTGGAGCGATCTCTGGATAAAATCATCAGCATCTTCATCATCTTTCTGCTGGTCACAGGAACCCTGCTCATGGCACTGCTGCTGACTGCGATGGTACTGTTTTTGTTCTGCTACGACTTCAGGCCATTTGGGTGGCCTTGGACAACGAAGTAACTTTTCTCTCTCTAGGTCCATAATGAGAGTGTTCACATCATCGAGGTAACCAGTAACCTCATCAATGAGACCGTGTCTAACCATCCAGAATGGGCCAAGTATTAACATTTAATCTCATTTACTTCAAATTTGTCTCTTTTGCATTTGGAGTTGTGATTTCTCACGTTCCTTTCTGTGACACTGGTCTCCTCTAGTTGGCTTCCTGAGGCTCGTGTGGTCCAGAAGGCTCTCAATTCAGCCGCTACCAATGTCTATCAACATGGGAGAGAATGGATAACACAGAAGGTGGGTATAATGACGGGGTCAGTTTCAAATCAAATCTGAATATGAAGAAAATGTATGCAACAAATTATTTCCTGTACGCAGCTTCATAAGATGCTAGGAGACAAGGTGAACCACACGGCTGTAATTGAGAAACAGGTTTTGGAGCTTTGGGACCGAATGTACCACTCCTGGTTTGTGAAGGTAACATAAGGACCCTGGAGGTCAGGCCAAATCTCTTTCAATTCTCTCTGTTGAGCAAAAACTTCGATGTGAAAAAAATATTCTGTCAACCTTCCAGAATGTGACCCACTCTGGACGCCAACGCGGTCATAAGATGATGGTTCATAGACAGAACAGCTGGTTAGTGGACCTCCTGGACTGGAAAGACATTGCCTCCTTTTTACAGGAAAATATAGAGACTCTGCTGTCTGTAAGTATAGACCTGTTCTTCTGTTTGAGGCTCTGAGGATTTAGCTCTAATTTTTGTGTCATAGATCTGTCAGTCTTTCATTAAATAGAATCTTACAGGTGGTTTATTTGAAAATTTGCTTTAAGCCTTTTCCTCACATCAAAAATGAAGAATGAACTGATGAAACGTCACCAACACAGCTTCAGTTGGCCTGTAACTTCTGCTGCATCTGGGAGCGTGTTTTTATTATGGATGACGTACTTACTGTTGCCTCATGTTGTAGATCCTGGAATCTCTCTGGGTGGTAATGAGTAGAAATGTTGGGCTCCTCATCTCCACCACAACCACCCTCTTCACTGTCCTGTTCCACAGCGGCACGGCTCTGCTCAACTTTGCTTTGAGTCTGGTATGAAACACTGGCTGCTCTAACCATCCAGCTCAAAATGATATAGCCTTCATCACTGAGGCAGTTTGATATGTTTGATATCACCTTGGTTTATAATTTCAGTTGGTTGGTCTGTGAAAAGATAAAAACCAGTGGTGGTCACTCTAAAACATTCAATCAACAGTCCCAGCTGACATAGACAAACTGCAAATCTTAAAATTAAGGAAGGAGCAATCAGAGAATACTTGCCGTTATAAATTGATTTTGAGCTGTTGCAGATTAGAATTTTCTTTTCATCCACAATTTTTAGTGGCTCTCATGTCTGTGGCTTCTTTCCATTATTCAGTTAGACCTGATGTTTGCACAGGAACCTTTTACATTCTGTTTGTAAGGTAAATAATTTTACATCTTTTTTGCATTTTACACTTCTAATGTGTCACATTTGTTTACTGCGGGCTTGCAGGTGATTTTTCTGACCACTCTCTTCTACCTGCTGAGCTCCAGTGGTGAATATTACAAACCTGTGAAATGGGTGATCAGCCTGACTCCTCTGTCCCAGCCGGGGCCTTCCTCCAACATCATCGGCCAGTCCGTAGAAGAGGCCATCAGGTAGTCATATGCCCATGCTCATCGCGTGTGGTGGTAAAATCTATGAATACATCCCAAGGAGATTATTTTTGACCTTGTCTGTGTGTTTGTGTTGAAGAGGAGTGTTTGATGCCTCTCTGAAAATGGCCGGCTTCTATGGCCTCTACACTTGGCTCACTCACACCATCTTTGGGATTAACATCGTCTTCATTCCTTCCGGTGAGTCAGTGTGTCTGCAGCAGATTGTGCACCTTCTCAGCCACACTCAGTTTGTCCTCACTCTCTGAATCCCTCCCTTTCGCCTTGAAGCTTTGGCTGCCATCCTGGGTGCGGTACCGTTTCTGGGGACGTACTGGGCTGCCGTGCCGGCAGTGTGTGACCTGTGGTTGGCACAAGGCGAAGGCGTCAAGGCTGTGCTGCTCCTGATCTGCCATCTGCTTCCAACATATTTCGTAGATACGGCCATCTACTCTGATATCTCAGGGTACGTTTGTGGGCCTTAAGTCAACAACTTTCAACAACCCACTTGTGACTGTTAGTGCAGCACATCCAAGCTCAGTCGGTACAGTAACATGGCTATGAGGCAGAACACTGCTGGTGGTGAAATCTGTAAACGTTGTCTCCATTTGCCTCAGTCAGTTTCATAAACTGTAGGCTGTTGGACCTAATCAAAACAAAACGAGGCAGCAGGGGTGATAATACAAATTTTCAGCTGTGTTGGCAGCTCAGCCTCCTGTTGAAGTCTGTTTCTCTTGGAATAATGTTTCCCACAGCACTTTCCTCCATCGTCAGGGTCAGGACGTTATCACTAAATGTGGAAATAAGCAGTTAAGTTATGTAAACAGCAACAGCCCCAACCTTTTCCAGCTTGTTGCCCACGAATGCTGGGACTCTACATCTGACCCGGTAACAATACAGACCATTATACTTTTTCATTTAATGATATCAGCTAAAGTGAACGCAGGGCAAAGACCACCTCTCTATTCACTGTCTGTCTCTCACTTTTTTGCCCTTTAAGTCCTCCTGTTTCTCACCAGCTGTCTGTTTTGAGGCTGCAGTTTTTGGCACAGATACTTCCATACTGAGAGTTCTTAGGACTGTGAATTTGAAGCCTGCATTTCTTACAGCATAGATTGGAATGATCAGAGACTTTCTACTTTCTCAACATGAGGCATGATCACAATATTCAGACGGATTGGAGAACAGTCAGAAGCCAAATCTTGTAGTCCTATAATGGTTGAGTGTAAACAATACTTCTTGTGTCTGTGTCTCAGTGGGGGACACCCATATCTGACAGGTCTGGCGGTGGCAGGTGGAGCGTACTATCTGGGGCTGGAGGGCGCCATCATTGGGCCCATCCTCCTGTGTATCCTGGTGGTGGCGGCCAACATCTACAGTGCCATGTTAATGAGCCCCAGCTCTGCAGTGCCCACACCGGTGCAGTCGAACTGGCCCCTCCACCCCGTGAGGTAAACACAACATGTGAAACACACAGATGGCTGAGCCTGCACTATGACTACATGTTCTGACTACAAGTGAAAAGGTCCTCCGATCTTTAACGTGATTAAGGAAACGCACTCATAGCCAGATATGAAAACCCAGAGTTAAGTTAACCAGTGAAAATGTATCCAGGATCCGTGGTCGTTATCAGGTGCAGTTAAAAGAGAAAAGTTCTGCTGGGCACAGTGAAGCGGCTTGCTAGTACAGACCTTTATTCAAATCTTCCCAGCACAGCGACGCCTTCCTTGTCACTTGCAGGGCCTTCGCAGACTCCACACCTTCTGTCCTGAAGAAGACCAGTGAGTAAGCGCAAAAGGGCGAGTCCCTGTGGAACGTCATCTTTCTACCTAGTGGCTAAATCCTCAGGGGAACAGCTGCTCCCCTTCCTGAAGCTCCACACTACGCCACCCAGCTCTACAGGAATCGGTCCTGATGAGAAGAGATGGCGGTGTAATGGCTGGTCACCCACAATGCTGCCTGCTTACCAGAGGCGATTCTCTGAGCAACATGGCACCAGCTGTGTTCATGTATGACCCTTAAATCCCAAATGCAAGCATTACGCCCTGATCCCAAACACGGACCAATGAAATCACATTGGTCTTTATGAATATGAACGCTGATGCTTAATCGCTTCATCGTTCAGAACTTAGTGCCTAAATTGATTTTGTAATGTTGACTAACGACAAAAATGTTCATGCGAATTGTAAGATATGTTTTATGTATAAAGCTCCTGATTTCAGCCCTGCACACCGTGGCTGCGTTTAGGCCGCGGTGCAGTATTTGTAACCCCTACCTCTCTCCTGATGGAGGCTCGAGTAGAGTTTCTAGTGAAGGTCAACCTAAAAAGTCCTCACAACTGAATCGAGTGGACGACTGTTTTTAGTTGAACTTAATGTGCTCTTCATGTTTCGGTGGTACTAGCTGTAAGTTAGGGTTACAGTCTGTTTTAACTCTGCTCTCTTGAATCAGGCGGTTTTTAGGCTAAACGTCTATGGATCAAGTTGTTCTCTGCAGTCAGGGAATCTTGTCAGAGTTCATGTTCTGACATCTCCATTTTATTTCTGACGCACATAAATATACAAGCAAGCTTTTCATATTGAACCCTTTGCTAATCTGCCAGTATTGAAGAATGTTTACACTCAGAGGAGCTTGATATCAGCAAATGAGTGTTTTTGTGTGCACTTTTCAACTTTCAGTACGGCTGTGACTTCCATCCCCATCACATGACTTTACTTCCCTCACAACTGTCTTGGATACATCATTTTTACTCACCTCCCTCTCTCTCCTGCACTTGTCCATCCCATTCTGAACAGTCGGAGCACTTTTCTGAAAGGATTATGAAGTAGTTTACGTTGCTTGAAGCTTTAATGAACAGGCTGTACAGGTGAACTGTGTATGTGATGTGACACGTTGACCATTGACGACTACTGTGTTAACTACCTGAGGGTGGTGATGCGGTCTGGGTTGGACCAAACGCGCGGTTTTGCAACGGTTTTAGTGTTTAACTGAAATACTGTAGTTTTTATTTCGTAATGTGTTTCGGTTTCTTTTTTTTTTCCCACTGATTATGCACTGACAGATTAAATATTGTATAACACATTTATATGAACCAGTGTTTATTGTCTTCTTTAATTATCATTAACTTTGAAATGTTACATCGATGCTGCTGTAGGAAATGGTGAAACATGAGCACTATAATTTCTCAGGGTGTTTGCCAGATCCACCTTCTGAAACCCATAAAAGTTTCTTTTGATCCGTGGAAAAACATTGGAGAAAAAGTCCTGTACTTTTTCCACTACTTTACGCTGCTGCAAATATTTTTAGTTTTGGTGTGAAATTAGTCCTCCAAATTTCAAATAAATGACAGTTAAAATTCCTGCTGATAAATTGTTAATATATTTTCACAGACGACAAGTGAACAAGATTCTAATCAAAAAACAGAACATTCGTGTGTGTCACGGGAAATGACTGATTCTGTTTCTGGAAAAAAGCTGCTTTACAAATGGAAATGAATCAGCCCCTTCAGAAGCTGTCGACTATAAAGTAAGAAAATCTGATATTTTAAAGGCTCACCTTCTCTGGATGAACTCGGGTTTAAGCTTCCCTCTGTGGATGCATCATCTGTTCTGTGAAGGCTTTACAGATTGTCAATGTGTCAGTGGTGCTCTGGACAGATGGATAGAAATATCAAATCCATGGGAATCTGCGGGTGAAGCCAGCCGTCCTCTCCTCTTACATCCACAGCACAACTGGAGTTAATACCTCATATTGTTTGTCTCCACAATCAGCCAAGTTGGCCAGCTTGCTTTGCAGATGTTTTGGGAGGTTTCAGTGGCCTTGAGCTTTGAGCAATGTTTGCAACAGAATTAGTTGTCAATGCACAGAAAATGTAAACCCTGACTTTTCAGGTGACAGAAATGATTTGCAAAAAATAAAAAAAATAAATAAAAGCAGCGGTTTCATTGGTAGAACAGCTTCAAACCAAAGACTTAACTAATTAAGACCAAGGAAATGGACAAGAAAATGTCACTATTTTATTAACCTTAGTTTAGATTTGTTCAGTAAATGTCTTAAAATTTATCTAATCTATTAACGACTTCTATCAACTGATTTGTTGAAGATATGACTTAACTGAACTACAGATGAAAATGTACCAAAAAAAAAAAAAAAAGTTCAATAAAACTCTAAGACAAACAAATTAAATGGACACACATTTCTAGGTTCCCCCGTAGGGCAGCAGTCTGATTCGGCTTTGATCCATTTCATCAAATCCTCCCAACATGATTCTTCTGAAGTCTGCAGCACATAAACCAGAACGACATGTTCCTGAGCCAACACTGCTCTAAATCTCCTAAACGGATGAATCATTCATTCCATTTGCGGAGAGGTGTGTGCTTGAAGAGGGCGTCATTTTAAGATTCATTTCCCATTAATCTTTACTTCTTCAGTAAAGACGAACAGTATCAGGTTCACGCTGATTCACATCTTACTTCTCTGGCTGTCTGATTGCTCAGTACGACTGAGAAAAGTGCCTGACAACTGATTTTTTTTTCATTTTATTTCAACTGGAATCATCAGTAATCTGCAGTGAAGAGCTGTTATGTGAACGTCCCCTACCTCCTACACAGGAGACGCTTTGAGAAAACAAATGCAGATGTCAATATGGAATATTAAAGGCCTGTATGCAAAACACTTTTGTCTAATACGTCCTGATGGCTCTCTGTGGGCCTAATCCTGACCAATGAATAATTCAACAGATCAAGTCGAGCAGTTTGAATAATCCATTCTCCACCAAACATGTCCTCAGACTGCAGCCCCAGTCTATTAACTTCAGACTGCTGCTGAAGTCCCGGCTCCCATACAGACTTATCTGGTGCCTGCCCAGACTCCACTCTTCTGCAGCGATGTCCGTCTCACTGCCGAGAGATAAGGGAGATTAATCTTCCTTACACTGACGGCTGCATCATGCAGCAGCCGCCACAGTTCAACCCTCTTTGTTCTGAAAACTCAATTCTTCAAGAAGCAACCTGGACTATAAAATCTCCTCTGCTCACAATTCTTAAAACAACAAGTTTAAATGAGGAGGAAACAATGTTGGCTCAAGGCTGACTTACTTATGCGCACCGCATCACACTTCAGATCAACACATTGTGTTTGTTCAGTTGTCATGGAATCACAGCTGTTCAGACTTTACATTATTTAGGACACAAGATGAAGCTCTCTGGTTCATGCTTGCACTTGGAAATAGCAATTAAAAGAAACACTTAACGTACACTAATTTTTTTTTTCAAGCTTTCAATTGCATAACATAAAATGAAGCAAATGAGCAGATCTTAAAGGTTCTATGTGGCAACAATAGTTGGCAGCAGATCAATGAAGCTTCTTTTTTTTTTTTTTTTTTTTAAATCGGATATGCTCTCAAAATAGTGCTGTGAACTGCTGCTGACTGATACACCAACACAGGCTGTGGGGAAAAAAGGAGGCCAATGCAAGGCTGGTCCAAAGTCATAAAAAAAAAAAAAAAGTTTTTCAGATGATGTATAATGAAGAAGAGCTATTTGTTGACACCCTTTTTTTTGCAAGTAAATGCCAGTTTTCAAATTTCTCAACTCTCCTTTGTTTATAGTGTTTATGAAAACATTTAACACAGGCAGACCCACAAAACTAAAAATGAAATACTTTCTTTTTTTTTTTTACTCTCAGTGTGACATTAGCCACAGAAATGTATTATTGGTTGGGCTGTTGATTTGTTAAGTTAAAATCAAGGTTAGCTCACAGTTCTGTGAAATAACGAACCTACCATCCTCAGTGACCTTTGTACATTGTTACTCTGTGACTGAGGGGTAAGTGCGTTTTATTAACATGGATAGAAACAGAGGCAGAAATCAACACTGTGTTTGTATAGTTCTGTAAACGTTTTCACCTTTATTTTCTACATTTGGATCAGCTCAGTGTGGAAGCCTGGACATGTCAGTCAAATGCAAACCCCTGACCCCCCCAAATATCAGAGCAATTGATACACCCCATCTGTCTCGCAATCAAAACACTTGTACATCTTCACCAGTCATTCGCTCAGAAATGGAAAAAAGAAAAAAAAAAAAAAAAAAGTCAACATCCTCCTCTCGCCACTGTGGTCACAACAAGAATGAGCCAATGATGTGTCCTATGTGTAAACCCTCCCTCCACTGGAGGAAGCTAAAACTGTTCAAACTTTTAGGAAAATACCTCTCCTGCCCTGACTTGCAGCCGCAGGAATGATACAAAAAATGTGTAACAAAAGCGTGATGGCTAAAAGGAGTCAACAGTTCGGCCTGCTGAGCTCACTGAGATACAGTGAAATATTCCAGGCGGGTGTGTGAAGTGAAATATGTAATTAAAGATTAAGATATGTCATCTGCTGTTGCTGTGCTCTTTGTAATCCACAGTTCAGTCCTTTTCTCAACACTCTGCTCTCTACAGTAATTTTCCTTTCCATGATTAACTCTCCAAAACACACCTCGGCTGAGTCGCTTTGATAATCTAACAACCACTTTCCAGATACTGTTTCCTACTGCAGTTATGTCCTCAGGAGACAGTGGAGGCTTTAAAAGCAAATAAAAGCTGCAGTTCCTTTTTCTGAACAATGGAAGCAGGAGTACGCTGATCTGCTGTCAGTTTATGCTACAGGGTCTTGGTTGTCCAACAGCGAGGATTCTGGGAGCTGTTTGTTCAAGGACACAGGAACTGATGGACCGACTTTAGTACTGAAGACACTCACTCTCACCTGCAACAACACATCCATCTACACACTCCACTGGAGGAAAGAAGCCCTTGGAGTGTATTTTTAAGAGGTCAGTGAGAAGAAGATATGCCAAAATGGATTTAAGTATCAGGCTAATGCAGCCTTTTCCTATATGTATACAGGATGTGTGTGTGTGTGTGTGTGTGTGTGTGTGTGTGTGTGCGCGTGTGTGACTATGCAGTGCCTTACAGGAGAACTCCCTTTAACACTACATTAGGCAGTGAAATCAGTTATCAGTGACAGTCCTCTGTGTGTGTGTGTTAGCTCTATGTTAAACACCTTTAAAGACGACAGAGACAGACAGAGACTAGGGTTACTGCTCTGTGACACTCTCACAGGACTGTAGAAACAGACAAAGCCATGTAAAAACTGGACATAGAAATCTTAAGATATCACAAATGTCATTGTTGTCTTGCACTAAATCTCTGCTGACGGCAGTCGTGGGTTCCTCATGTTTTTGTTTTTTTTTAATCTGCAGTTCCTCAGGAAAATCCCCCAGCGAGAAAGCTTCAGTCTGCAGGAGGAAATGCTGAGACATAACACCAGAGGGAGACATACTGCTACAAGACTGTAGGAGGGGCTTTGACACATGCATTCATGACATTCCCTTTCACTCTCTCTCACACACACACACACACACACACACACACACGCGCGTGCGCGCGCATGCACCCTTCTTCATAGACTTCACCAGAGTTCATTTTCAAAATCCATTACAAAGTTAAATAAAAAAAAAACAAAACAAAACAAACGATGTCAACAAGGAATTCAGCCCAATTCTCAAAGCATACATTCATCTCAGAATACATACACACACAAACACAATCATACACACAGAAACAAGTGCACACACTCTCTTCCAAGAGGCAGTCAGTAAACCTTAAGTGATGAGTTAAGGGGTGGACTACATTGTCCAATGAAGCTGAGTGCAGAAACTCAACTTCACCAGCCAGTCTCATTTTCACGCACAAGAACGAGTCACTTGGCGCATTTAAAATCTCTTAAAAAAACAAACAAACAACAACAACAAAAAAAAAAAAAAAGTATAAACATAAAACATAAAACACCAGCCACCATCCTGTTAATGGAGTCTTTCCTCTCTTCCCACTTAGTGGAGGGTCAAACATGCTCCTCCCTCTGTTCTCTGGCAGAGGTAGTACCGTCCAATCCTTCCTACTCTCTTCCCGAGTCTCTTGATGGGAAGTCTGTCCTTTCCTGGTGCGCAATCCATTTCCCTCATTACTTACTCTGGATGTGTGTGAGTGTGTGTTTTGTTGGTGTGTGCAGTGTGTGGTCAGATGCCCTCTGGTAGTGTGACATTGCGGAGCAGCCACTGTTGAGATCGTGTGTGTGTGCAGTCCCTGACACTGGGCACCTGGCTGTCCTCCTCACTAGCCTTGTCCAGACACTGGTTACTGTTGACGTGGATCAGAGTCAGCTTCTGCACAGCATAGAAACACAAAGTGGGAGTGCGTGAGAGAGGATAAAAATCTAATTTATGACTGGTTCATCTGAATTTCCATGATATATTCCATGAAATATTAGTGAAATGGCCATCAGTACATTAGACTTTAATTTTGACATGCTGTGGTGAGGCTGAGTAATGTGTCAGTTTGAATACATCATCCTAAAACTGAAAACAATAAATATCCCACTGACTGAAATGACAGCTTGCGGCACGGCGGCATAGTGGTTAGCACTGTTGCCTCGCAACAAGAACAGCGGGTTCAGTTCCCCGGCTGGGGCCTTTCTTTGCATGTTCCCCCTGTGCATTCATGGGTTTCCTCCCACCATCCCAAGAAATGTATGTTTGGGTTAACTGATGACTCTAAACTGTCTGTAGGTCTGAGTGTGAGTGGTTGTTGGTCTCTGTCTGTCTCTGTGTGTTGGCCCTGTGATGGACTGGCGACCTGTCCAGGGTGACCCCACCCTCAGCCAGTGTGAGCTGGGATTGGCTCGAGCACCCCCAATGACCCAGGAAATGAATAAACGTAGAAGATGAATGAATGAAATGACAGCTGAAATATGTGTCTTTTTAATTGTGCACTGGAAATACACAAGGCTAACTAATTTCTGAGAATTCATCAGTTTTCTTATAACTTAATGAAGGAACAGATTTAAATTGTAGAAAAAAAACATAATAATCATACAAATATCTAAGTCAAAATACAACATGAAATTAATGCTGGAAGTGCAAAAGTCATTTTGCAGTTTTTTTTATCTTTATTGTTTATTATTTCCTCCCATAAAGCCTGTGCATTTTCATAATTACTCCTACTCACCACAGGGTCGTACTCCCACAGCTGGTTGCCTTTGAGGTGATGGCACTTGAGCATCATAACAGGTCCGTTTAGCTTGGACACATCTAGACACAAGTCGTCTGTCCTGATCTCCTTATTGGCCGTGTAGGAGAAAACCTGCCAGGTGGCAAACAGATCCCAGCTTTTTAAGCATCATTTTCAAACTTGTTCTTCCACCTACAGAATTTTATTAATACCTCTCTCATGATTACTTCCAATAGTTACTGCAGCTAACTGTTCACATTTATTATTCATTTGTGGCTCTGTCATGCTCTTCTGTTACCTGATTGCCTCCCATGCCATGGCAGTTGAAAATGCCGACCTTCTCATTCTCTTTGCGGGCCATGTTGTCCAGGCACTGGTTGGTTTCCACGTTACGTATCTGAGTTGAAAACATCCAAAAAATACAATCAGCAACACTGAATGTAAAACTGCACCCTTTAAGTCAGGCTGATGCAATAGCAGCCGTTTTGTTTCCTCTCTAAAATCAAAGCAAAGACAGTGAATGGGACATGCATTTGTGTCTGTCTGTCTTCAAGTGAATAACGGTGTGTGTGTGTGCTGTACCTCTCCCAGGGAGTAGTAGTGCCTGGGTATCTGAGAGTCAGGGTAGACATTCTCCAAGTACCAGCTGAAGGGTTTACATTGAAGCTTTTCTCTCAGAGTAGTGCGAGACATGATGTCACCGTAGTCCACTTTGGTCACACCTGAACACGCCAACACACACCAGCATGCACACATTAAAATAAAGGTCAGCAGCTGCAGTACCAAACTACATTCACATAATCTTAAATTTTCCACATAAGTGTCATTTAAATGGTATTATTTGGTAAACTAGAACAAGGTCACACCCAGACAGTATCACCGAATTGTAAAGGGCCACCTTGGCAAAAATGTGTCGCGTATCAAATTATCTTTAGATCAGGTGGAGCTTTGCAGAAGCAGAAGAGATGATTTGATGACGGTTATAATAGATTCCAGTAAAGACCATAAAGTCTTAATATTTCAAACAAGCTAAGTAACCTATGAAAGAGAGAGCAGGAAACAGGCACTTCCAGATCTCTGATGGCAGTCGCAAACTTTTGGCCACATTTTACATTTTTATGCTGTTGTTCTTATCCATAGTTCTTTTGCCATTTTGGAAAGAGAGACCCACACTATCTTTGTCTGATGGAAAGAAACTGATTAAAAACCATTAAAAACCATTCATGATAGTTAAAACAAACAAACAAACAAAATGACAGCTTTACTTATATAGCATAATTGATAAAAAAAAAAAGTAAAAAAGAAGTAATAAAATGTGATTCTCCAACCCCCCACACATTAAAAATTCATAAATATGGATGTAAAAAGTAAAACAATCGAGTATTTTATTATTGTGCCTTTACTTTGAATTGATGATAAAATAATAACCCTGCAAAACTGAAAAGCCACTGCAAACAGGAGACATGTTACAATTACAGCAGGTATCTGCTTTCTTTGCTTTGAGGCAGAAAAGTCAACATGTTTACATCTGCAGGAGTTTGTGAAGGAATTAACAGCTTCCACATCTGCCAATATTGGTATTATTAAGGGAGTTTTGATGTATCTTTAGTTGTCTACCTTCTGCCAGCCTGAAAGTGAGTGCGCAGACATGCATGTGTGAGTAAATGGGCACTTCATACTGTGAAATTACTGCCCCCCACCGCACCCCAAATGCAGCACTGCTGGGTTCCAACTGCAATATCACAATGTCACTGTCACCAGGTTAATGGATAGATCCCAGCTGCCACAGAGATCACCCTCCACACAAGCACATACACCAAAACAAATACTCAGGCACAAGTACCACAAGTCCAACTCACCAGGAGAGATGATATAGAAGAAGTTTTTAAATTCATCCATCCACACTTCTGCCAAGCGTCGGTTGTTTTTGTTAATGATCTGTCCCGTTCCTCCAGGGAAGGTGTAGGGGGTCGCCTTTCTGAACACGTGACCCACATGAGAGCATGTGACAATTTCTAGTGTTCCACCACATTGCCAGATCTGCAAAGACCAAAACACACAAGTATAGTATCTAGAATATGCACCATGCAAGGTCTTAAGACTAAATGAGCAAACGCTGCTGTGAGAGTTCAGTCACAATGATGCCTGAAGTATAAATAGTCAAATTCAATTCACAGCAAAATGTGCTTATACATGTTTCTCTGAGCCTGAGCAAGCACTCCTGAATGGCTGCCAGTGAATGGTAAAACACAGCCGTGCCAATCAGCCGTGGGTGTTTTCACTCACTCTGAAAGAGATTTCCAGGTTCTCTCCACCCCAGATGTCCATGCCTGCATCATAAGTGCCGATCTCCTGAAAATAATCTCTGTCTATGGAGAACAAACCACCTGCCATGGTGGGAGTCCTAGAGAAAGACAGAAAAACAGGGTGGATTAAGAGTGAGGTAAGTCAGTGCCACTTCATCCACCTAAGGGCTGCTTGCTAAAGGTCACCCAATAGCTACAGATCCTATCATTTTGTCTGTTTTCTGTTTTTCTGCTCACTTGTATTGTTTTAATGGCCAGTTCAGTGTGTGACTAACCTCCGATTTCACACCCTCACTGAATGGCTTCATATATTGTGTAACAGGCTTCTTTTCCTTCCTCTTTATTATTACTGCCTTTCATTTAATATCTAAGTTCCATTATGAACACACATACCTAAAAATAATAAAGAGACATTGAATATACCCTTGTTAAAAGAACAGTGCAGATAAAGTAGTGTATGCTTGTGTTTTCACTGTATCAAAGCTCTGTAATTCAGCTCAGACTCAAACACATTACAGAAAAGTAAATGGAATCTTCTAATTTACTGTGAATCATTGACATGTGCAGTTCAGTAAAAAGTATATTTCTGAGTCAAAGCCATTCGTATAAACAGTGAGTGTTTACTGCTTAAAAACACAGTTAATTACCTAAACACACTCCATGACATTGAAATAAACACTAACAATGCTTCAATAAATAAAAAGAGAAAAAACAAACAAATAAACTGAGAGGGCGTTTTCTATGATAGAAGACTGTGTTTTGTCAGTTGGTCCTATTATATGTTCTCTCCCCATTTTGCAGAGGATTTACAGCATATAATTGACACAAGGTCATTGAATATGTGCAGAGGATTTTTCATGTCTTCCTTAAACCTTGGACACTTGGTGTGTTTTTCTGTCCAATAGCCATGAAGAGAATCTTTCCAAGTGACCTCAGGCTTTTCCTGAGGACAGTAAATTACAAGGTAGAGGAGCCTGTAACAACCATTTTAGCTGCTGAGGTTTGCTCCTGTAGGGCCCTCATTCTGAGGCCTGACAGTGCGTGACAGTATCAGGCCCACCTCTTGCTACGCACTGGCTACTGAAGAGCAAACCCTACAGCCATTTAACGACAAATGCTAATTTGAAAATGTTCCATTGAAAACAAATATATAAACTTGCTTCTGAAATTACTGTTGCTGCTGTGCTGTGAAGTCTTCCCATTTATGTGCAACTGCCATCTAACAAGAAAGCGTTTGTATAAATTTTGTCATTAGTGTAAATCACTTCCTAATTTCCTGCCACACGACCACAACCCACTTCTTCTTCTTTTACAGGCCAACTGCAGGACACCTTAAGGAAAGTCTGTCATTTGGGGGGAAAAAAAAATCTGCAACCAAAGGCAAAAAATGTTACATAAGATGTATTATGTGTGTGACCTTGGATAATGTGTCAGCATACTTTGAAACAAGAGCCGGAAGAAGAGTTGATAGACAGGGAGGAATGATCTTGATTTTACTTCCAAGGCCTGGGCCATGAGAAACGTTACAGGGAAGAGATTGCATAAACATCTTGATTGATTTTAACAACAGAGGAAAGTTCACAGTATTCTTTTAGTATTCCTGCCCTGCAAATTCAGTGCTAAAGTATTATTATGCTGCATATATCAATTATGAATGCCGATCAGTGCTGCTAAAGTGTATTTAACGCAGATGCAGTCTGCTTATAATACTGACATGACTCAGACCTGGCCTTTTGTAGGGACCAAGTTCAACTGCACAACTGCAGCCCTTCAGCTGTTAGAGTTTGAATAACTTGCTAGGGAGTACTTTAACAAGTCAAACCCTGATGATTAAGCTACCACTTCTTCCTGCTGCATCACTCACCTGACAGGCAGTGTGCGGTCTCCTTTGCGGCGGTCCATCTCTCTCTGGGGTACAGGGTACCAGCGGAAGTTCAGCTTCCAATTGAAGCCTCCGTAAGTCATGTCGGATCCGGCCATGTACTCAAACGTGTCATCGCTTATCACGTCAATGATTGGACATACCACTGTTTTCCTAAAGCAAAGAAAAATTTAAATGTTACAGTACAGGCCTGAAGAGACACACACACACACACACACACATACAGTACCTCCGCCTGCTGTGCATAACTTTGGGTGGTAATTAATCATAACTAAGTGCTCATCTGCAAGGTGTGGCACTTAAACAGTGCATGTTCAGACTTTTCCTCTGCCATCACTCATTTCGCCTTCTTAACCTTATGTATTTTCTGTGTATTTGTGGGACAGATAAGGTGTCTACCTCCTCGTGTAAAGCAGTAAACAGAGAAGGAGTAATTAAGCATCAAATAAACACAGAGACAAGCACCTTGCAGCATCAACAATAGTTCATTGATATTTTTTATTTTTGCCAATGGTTTGTGCGTCCTTTGTATGTGTGTGTGTCTGTGTCTCACTTGTCTTGCTTGATGCGAGCGAGTAGAGGCTCCAGCCAGCCCGTAGTGCATTCACAATGAGCATCCAGAAAGGTTATCACCTAGAAACATGGAGAGAAAACATAAGACAAACCCAACAGTGGACACACTATGTGCAGGACGGCTCATTGGGTGTTGGGTGTCACATATGGCCATACATACACAGAGAAGGAGACACACACACAAGCACACAAACACACACCTGGCCAGTGGAAATGGATGCTCCTTTGAGACGAGCACGGATAAGTCCTGAACGCTGCTCCATCCTCACAACTCTGACTGGGACCTCAAGCTTTCTGACATATTGTTCCAATGGCCGCTTTAGGAAATCTGAAAAATAAAACAAACACATCTAGATTAAAAGAATACAATGCATGGACCCAGACCCACACTTAAGATGGACAAAAACACACAGCACACACAGAGCTTACAACCTGTTTCTGAAACATTTCATTTTGCACCAGCAGAGATCAAAGGTAAGTGTGTGCTTGTACTCTTGCGTGCAGGTATCTTAGCATGCTTGCCAACATCCCCTCTACCTGCAGAAAGCTCTTCTTGCTCCACTCACAAACACGTACAGACACACGCCAATGCACGCACATCAAACCTGAGATGCCATGGGGTATAATGGTGCTGTGTGGTGGCGGCTGGGGTGGATTGAGGGTAATAACAGAGTGTAATCCCTGCGGCTGGCAAATTAAAGACCTAATCTCCCCCAAACAGGGATTAACAGCATTGCACAGAGTAGAGTGCACACAGCACATATATGCTGACTGACTGTTAATCGCACACGCACAGCACTTACAAATACACACACACACACTCCCAGCAAAATCATATAGCCACTCTCTGAACAAAAGTAGGCTAAGCCTAAAACAAGAGGCACTGGAGGAATTAATTGAGTGTGTGTGTATACCTCTCTCACTGGCATCATCCACCAGGACAATTTCCTCTAGCAGTGTGTGTGGAGAACGGTCGATGACGGAGTGGACAGTTCGAAGCAGCGTGCTCCACGCCTCATTGTGAAACACAATCACCACGCTGGTGCGAGGAAGATTATCAGGGTATAACTTGTTCTTGCACCTGCGGAGTAAATACACAACAATCACAATCCAGCCTTCACTGATGAAATCTGTTTTCCCTGCAACATGACACAAAGACACTTGATGCAACTATACAATTGATTAATCAAAACAAGAGAACATCACAATGTACAACAAGAGACTGGTTAGAAATCGAGGCCACATTGGCAATAAGTACAGCTTGGCTTTGAACACAGACGAAACAGAGCTGACAGAGACAGAGGGAGAACAGAGAAAAACACTCTAGTAGAGACATCACAATCAAGCTTCTGTCTGATTGTAAGAGACCACTACAGACAGAGCTGCAGCTAAAGTGGGTCTACACAAGAGACTGCTGAACAGAAGGGAAGCTGCTGGGACTTTAATATCATCTAAACTTCATTAATCAGTCATAGAACTGCTTTGTTAATTAACTCATCAGTTATGGCCTTGTGAGAAAAAATATTTTTATTGACCTGAAGCAAAGAAAACTGAGGTTGAAGAATGGGTAAGCAACTGAGCACATATCCCCAAATTTAGACACACAACAAAAATAGTCAATAAGGACGATGACAGTTGAATAGTGACACTAATTAGAGTGTGAGTCATTATCAAAGCAGTGTAGAGCACACACATCAAATTCGGTTACTGACAGACAGAGAAAGATATACAAATTTAACAGAGAAGAGCAGGCATGACTGAACAGACTTGAGAGTGAAATAGACTGGGTCAGACATATTTTATATTTGTCCATACTAGTTAGTTTGAGAACAAAGTTCGAATAGTTTAAAGTATCTGTGGACTCCTTGAAATAGGTGGCTACTGATAAAAGTTTTATTATATTATATAATTTATAGAATTTTATGTATTTTTATTTTCTTATTTATTTATAATGTATATAATTTTATTGTCATCACCTTGTTTGACATGCATAGTCTTTGACTTGCATATCCTACGTTTACATTACACTAGATCAGCATTTTATGATTTATGATTTCATTTAATACATTTGGGATTCTGTAACAGAAAACTGTACTTCCCAACTTGCAGTTTGTAAACACTTTTATAGATTGGCTAACACATTCAATTTGAGGTTACATAAAATCCTTTTTTTTTTGGGGGGGGGGGGTCTCTACTTCATCAATCACTCTTTTATGAGTGCACCAACACATAACACACCGCAATATTCATGTATAAAAGACATTGCTAACCACAAATGGCTACCTTTTCTCTGGGCATACGTGTTCTTCATAATCTCACCAATGAAGATAAGTAACACATTTTCAGGGAAATAGCCTTGAAAGCATGCTCTAATCATTGAGAATGCCAGAGATATTACCAGATGGATTGATTTGCACACCAGATGGACCAAAATATCAGCACATCCAATTCTAAGTCATTGTTTAATGGTATTCCCCCAAAAATAATTGATTTGACTGGAAAACACATGTTTGAAAGACATGAGACAGAGGCCTACATCTATAGTTCAACATTGCAACCTACTATGACAGCTGCATGCAAGTTTCACCACCTCAGTCTGAGAAACCGTTATCTCTTGTTGATAACATGGAAACCAGTCTCTGAGTTCCTTCGGCTGCCAAATACAACACTCATATTAACTAAGTGGAATGTGATCTTTCTTTCTCAATCCTCATAACTCCCTTCCTATGATCTTCCAGAGCCCTGGAGGACTTCCCCTCTCCATGCTGCTGATTTTGACAGAAGGAATATAACAGTGATAGAGCAGAAGAGGTCAAGCATATACTTCATCCTGCAGCTGCCTCCTGAGCATGGCAAATAACACACACATTGATTCACAGGGTGTGGGGTGTGTGCTAATATCCTCTGCAAGGAATGGAGGTTTATGAGCACATAAGATGATTCACTATAAAAGCAGAGACACCCTTGAATTATTTTATATGTCAGGTCATTATTTCTTTTTGTTTCACATGCACAAAAAAACCCAAAACAACCAAACAACCAAACAAACAAAAAAACAAAAAACAAAAACCCAACAACAATCAAGACTCTTCACTCTCTGCACATTATCCTTGCTTTGCAGCTGATGGAAAACAAGACCTCTGTGTTTCCACCAAACCAACATGTGTTCCCACACAAACACACACACACACACAGAATGTCACATGATTTGAATTTTAAAAACTGAGGGCTTGTTGTGAGTCTTGTGTATCCAAACAGTCAGTGTCATGGATCAAAATTTGGCAACACCCAAAACAGGGTAATGAGTGAAAAGCTGTTGCTTGAGCCAGGATTGTAGCAATAGCTGGGATGGGCACAGACTGGTTTCAATTAAAGAGCATCACTCTTGCAACATTATAAACACATCAAGCACAGACATATACGTAGCATGTTCCCATAACGTTGAAGTTGGGATCTAAAAAAAGGAGAAAACGTCAAGTTTTCTCAAAGGTGTGGTCATGAAAAGTCTTTCTATATACTGCAGATCCACCCAACCACACGTACACACTCAGGCACACAACCACATATACAACACAGCGGTTTACACTGCAAGGCTGCTGTACTTTTGACAGTAATGAAAACTAACCATTAGTGAGTTTCCACTTGCAAGTTTCAACTCGTGTCAAGTGCTTTACTATGATGAAATAATTAATTTACTTTCCATAAAAAACTGCCATGTACATGCACAGAGAAATAAACACAAACCTATGCTTGCCAACACACACAGACACACATTTCCTTCTACGATATTGACTCTTTCTTATCTCCTAATTGGAAAAGCAGATAGACGGAGAGAAGGCTGAGTGAAAACACACCTAGTAATGAACTCTCGCTCAAAGACTGAAACCCATTTCACGGATCAATGTCTTCTTTCTTTCCTACCTTTCTACTGTGCATGTGCCCCCACCTGTCAGTCTTGTGCCTGTCTGTCAGTTACTCAGTCTGTCCTTCTGAAAGCCTTTGTTACTGATTTATGTCTTTTCCTCCACTCAGGTAAAGAAAAGGAGCAATGCAAGATTGAAGGCTGAGCTGGTTTCCAACTGCTTGAACTAACCTTGACATGCCTTCCATGCTGCTGGGCAGATGCATGTCTGCTGTCCCAACTGGCTCTGAACAACCTGCAGCCATGGGCACTGACAGACACTAAAAGCAATAATCCTCATTATAGATAAGAACCACCTCTGATATAAACTAGTATTACTCAAAAATAAACAATTTTTAATTATTAACATTTTGATAGTTTTTTTGTTTGTTTCTTTTTATTATGCACTAGCAAAACTGAAGGGCAATTATCTTAAGGCATGGGATATCAGATGTGTTAACCTAAAGGTCTTATGAAATGGTGTTATTACTTCCTTAATGTTATTAATTTCATGTTGAGACTGGAAATGTGGAATGAATCTTTAGGTTCACCCAATGAACTGGTAAAAAATGTAAGACAGTTCAATTTGAGAAAACAAGTAGCATTTGTTGAAAAATCTGCCATAATTTTATTGCTTGGGCCCCATTGATGCACTACATGTAAATGTATCAGCTAGGTGTGTTCCAATTTCATAGTTTATTTCAGCCTGGGGTACAAAAAGGAGAAGGTAAGTTTCCTCTTCAAGTTGAGACACTCATTGGACCCGGTTATTCAATCTGCCAGCACCAGAAAATTGTCGGCTTCACACAACCAGGCAGAGCTGGCCGAGGAAGGGGAGCAGCACCAAAGAGATGGTGTAAAGCCAACAATTAGGAGAGGAAAGACCTTGTGATGTCTGAAATTGCCAAAATGAATGAGAAAGTTACAAGAGCATAGCGGTGAGCCAGCAACAGCAAGGCAGATGGACCAATGGGGAGACCGTGACCAACAGGACCATAACTTAGGCTGACATGTGACAGTGCTGTCTCGGGGCTGGTTCAGATGGCGGCATGATAAGTTTCTGTGCAAGCTAGCGGAGATCCTGGAGCCCCACAGACTGGAAGTAAATAAGAACAATACACCCAAAGCCAGGGACCAAAGCGTAGCACTGCACTAAGACAGAACAGCCCCTTTTGTCACTGGGAGGCAGCTAGCAGCCAACCTCGAACCGCCAGCTGGAATTCCCTGCAGAGATCACCATCACAGCCCTGCGCCCAAACATTGTGCTCTGGTCAGCACCAGAGCAGTCATCATGGTAGAACTGACTGTCCCATAGGAAGAACAGATGGAAGCCGCCTATGAGCGAAAGGACAAATATGCGGTGATATCAGCAACCTGCTCCCAAGCTGGGTGGAGAGCATTCACCTTCCCAGTCGAGGTAGGATGCAGAGGCTTCACCGGGACATCTACATAGCCCCAACAGGCCCCAACATGAAGTGAGCTCTCTGTGACCTTGCAGAGGAGGCTGAGCAAGGGAGCTTCTGGTTCTGACTCTGAAGGAAGGACAAAGCTTGCAGAAAAGAAGGATCCTAGGCAGGCTTGAGATGTTCCAGGGATGATGGAGTGAAACATTGATGAAGGGTTGCCCCCCTTCAGCAGTCTGTCGGAGGTGCGACAGGCAGAACCACCACCTGTGCTTATATCACGTAAGTAGGTTTTGAGACTGTGATGTGTTCAATGGAAGAGTAACAAAGTAGTTACACTCAGAAAAGTCACTAGGGAAACTAGGGAGGAGTCCAGACCTATAGCTTGGTTAATTTGATCCAGACTAATGGATCAAAAGGAAATTGTTTGCAGTTATGGTGCGATTTGTGTTCACACCAATTTTTCAAATGAACCATGATGCCATACACATTGTCAGCATAATTGCACTTTTGGAGCTACATGAAACTGTATGGAGCAATTCACTTCAATACTCTTAGATGTTTATTTATGTTCTCTAGTGTCACAAAAAGCACCACCTTATTAAATTTGTCTATGTAACACACTTTGTAAAGTGACTTAATGAACTGCTGGAGTATATAGAGCAAGATGCAAGCAGAATACAGTTTGACTGTGTGGCTACTAAGGGAAAATCCCGAATGAATCAATGTGTGAGCACATTTGCCAAATGACTTACATATGCAGACACTGCAGGTAGCTTATTATAGGAAGATGAGAACTGAATAATTCATTAGAAGCAGATGTATTTAGTTGTATCTTAGCTTTAGAAAACACACTAAAACTAGATTTACAAATCACCATTGAATGGTTCAGTTCATTTGCAGACTTTCAATGTCCCCCAATCTACAAGGAGTGCTGTCCCAATATGCACTGCATTTATCTGAATGTTAGTCCGATTTATCCAATATGAATTCTCTTCACTTTGCAGATTTTATGACTTGAGTTAAATTGCTACCTGATTAAGATAGTTATAAAAATGTAAGTATAATTTTTGTTCTGGCATTCCTCTCTGTACCAAACTGTGTATTCACACATCTGTCTCTTTTCATGTCACTATTCATGAGTAACCTTAACTGTGTCCCACTGTGTGACAGGTCCTGTCACCTTTGGGCAGAACTTAAATAGCTGAATAACAATGACAGGACAGATGATTAGCTACAGTGATGTTGCTTACCCTTCCAGGCGGACGTCAGGCAGTGAACGATTCAGAGCAATCATCTCAGAGGCCATGAGGTTGAACTGGTTGATCTTGAACATCTCCTTCATCTTCTCCTGGTTCTCCTTGGGGATCACGACAGGCTTCCCTCCTTCACCAGGCCCATCCCGCGGCCTGGTAAGGCCATCTACAATGGAGTTGATCAGAGGGGCATGAGAATGTCTGTGTCTTTGTGATCATATTTTTGTGCATGTGTTAAACACTGACCATCTCTCCCAGGCAGCCCTCTCTCCTTCTTGTCGTCACATTTGTTGCACTCACTGAAGTAGAGCAGAATGAACATGTCCAGCATCACCCACACCAGAGAGGTGGCTAAAACCACCTTACAGTAGGCAAACCTCCGCATCCTAAAAATGTAATAAAAGGAAAGAAAGACCGAAATATTAAAGCTCTGCCTGAGGTGAGGAGTGATATGGAGGCTCTGGGCTGCAAACACAGCCAAAGCCTAAAGAAAACACTCTCCATTGCTCCTTCTATCGCCCCTTAATTTTTTGCTCACTCCCTTCAACTTCCACTCAACACTTTCATCTGTCCTTCTACCTGTCTGTCAGAGTCTCTGCTCTTATCTCTCAGCTGTTTGGCAACAACTCTCCAAATAGTCATCTCCACAGTCAGATAGAGCCTGAAAGTGGAAACTGCGCATTGATAATTTTCTAAATAACTCCAGATGAAAAACAGTGAAGGTACCTGTTAGCATCTGGCAACATTTTAAGTGCATTGAACATCTGTCTTTTAAAATGAATGTTTCATGTTACCAAAGCAGTGTTTTAGTTGCTTTGAAGTGTCGAACAAAGATACATGCCAGAAACATCTACTGTATCACAGTTCCCAAATATCCTGCAGTGTATCAACCAAACTGCCACATACGTTTAACATACCAAATCCCTGTTTGCTAACGCCGCAGGTGAGTGCACACACAAACACATGCACATTTACACACAAGAACACACAGAGCAATGAGAGGAGCTGTGATCGTAATTGCTTTTCTCTGGCAGGCAGCATGAGACAGGCACATTAAAATTCCTCTGCTCCCCTTTCTCTTTCTCCAGCACCATCTCTCCTCTCTCCCTGATTCTCTGCTTCAATGATCCCTCAGGTTGCAGCAGAAGGGAGAAAATTAATTTCTGTTATGCCCCCTGGGAAAATAAAAGGTGTGCATGTATAGCTAGTGTCGCGTAGCTTAGCTTAGTTTAGCTGCCACCTAGGATGGAGAACTGGAGAGCAGCATTTCTAAATTCCACCTGGTAGGATTCTGGTAGCATAAAGTGCCATAAACAGGAGCAAACGAGTGAATTTTTTTAGATTTTGTCCCTGCAGACCCAAATAGTTTCGCTGTCCTGACAATACAGTTGTTTGACTTCTTCTAGCAAGTTGAATCTGTGTACATTATCAATTCCGCAGCAGAGCATGAAAGCTTCAAAAGTATATGCTTTTATACAGTAATATGTTTTCACTTGGAATAAGCACTAAAAAAACATATCACAAACATCAAATTAAATTGAGCTCTACCACAAATTATCTTGACAATCATGCTCCCTAAGTTGGTAGGTGAATGCTCAAAGAAAGAGTCATAACAATGACCACTATCAGCAACAAGGCCATGCCAACTGCTGCAAAATGTTGTACTCAAATGATTGAAAATAAAAATGACACCTTATTAGAACCCTTTTCACAATATGTTGAAAATAACGGAAAAAAAAGTCAAGAAAAATATAAGACTTGGGAGCTAGCTTATTTTGTCAAAACATAAATATTTTAAGGTTTGCTCTAATGATACTCATGAAATGGTTTATTGTACTGTAGTTTCACATCAAAATGTTTTGCATTATTTGCAGTGTTGGGCAAGTTACTTCAAAACTGTAATGCATTATTTATTACTTGTTACTGTCACTTCAAAGTAATTCATTACATTATTACTGTGTTTGAAATGCAAGGCAATGCATTACTTTTAAAATACTCTCACCAAAATAACTGGAAATATGGATTTGGCATTCTAAATGTGGCTTATTATGCTCATCTAGTTGTTACACATCCAGTGGAAGTTGATGTGGTATCTGATTGAGCTAGACTTAAGGCTAAAAACTGTATAATATAACAACAACATAATAGCCATTTGTTCTGTTGTGTAGAGAAGATTAGAAGGGAAGTGAAACATTGTGCACGCTTTTTTCCTCTGCTGATCTGAACAATGCATTGTAACACACATTATTGACAGTTGTACCGGGTAAAATATGATCACCTTTTTTGTAATGCCTTACATTACTGTTACAGCAATGCATTACAGTAAATAATTACTTTTGTAATGCGTTACTCCCAACACTGATTATTTTCATTTTTCATTATTACGTTGGTGACACATTTTAAACATTACGTCTTTAAAAAAAAAAACAAACAAAAAAAAAACCTGTTCTCTTCTTCTCAAGGTTGCAGCTGTTTCAGAAAATATTCCTTTACTCATTTGAGTTGCCATCAGATTAATCACTACAAAAATGATTGATTCTATGTTGTTTTAAATAACTAATATGTTTGCCTAAGGGTAAGGAAGGAAAGCGGTTCTCATGTTTGTGTTGTTTTTGTCTAGAGTACCTGTAGCATGTTCACATTGACATGCTTATGGCTCACTCACAACACACACACCCACAAGCATTACTAAGTAATTGTAGAGAGAGCATACAGTCTGAGTGCTATAACAACAAAGGCATGCTATGCTGAATGTTACTGGATCTTCATAAGTCTCATCTTTGCACTATTCCTTTTAAAACCTCTGTATTTTTTCCCAGACACACTAAAGCACCCCTGTTCTGTCTATTTACAGGGTATCCCCCTTATGAAACCAATAAAATTCAAAAGACAGCTAGGCCAACAACTGAAAACCACTGTCAAACAAAATAAGCACAACACAGTAATTACAGAATCGACTCTGTTGCATTCCCATTCGATAACCCTTTGGATAATTCACAAAATCTTCTTGATATTCTCAAAATTTAATCAAATGCTTCGTCTCGCTGTTTGGATCCCTCCTCTCCAAATTTTTGGAATTCCAGGAGCAGTGGGAAGCCTGATCTTTCGTCCTTGCTCCCCAATCCCTCTGCTCTGTTTCTCTAGCCACTACAGGACTGTAATGGTCTCGCTTGACCTCCGCACAACATGCCACAACGTGATAACACAGCAGAAGCTTGTATATGTATATCTCTCTTCATCTCTCCTGCACAGACAGAGATGGGCCCGTTTGCCAAATCTTTAAAAACACCTGAAAATGTAGACAGACACCAACATGGAAACACTCAGTTAAAGAAAGACCCACATATATTCTTGCTAACAAAGTCAAAATGTTTTCCTGAATGCAATTTGATCCTTATTAACATAAAATAAGTAGACAGCAGTGCTCTAAGCTGTAGCAGAAAAGATTTATATATATATACATTTTAAATACAGATATACACCTTCATGCTGTCGCTTAGCCAGGCCTCTCCACTCACTGTATTTCTAATCAGGCATGGCAAAGGACACCTCAGTTCTTCTCTGTGCTGACGGCAGTTTCAGGCCCTACTTCTCTGTGTGTTGTACGTGTTTGAGTCTGTCAGTTTAGTTTATGTTGGCCGCTAGTCTCTTTGAAGTCTCTTTAAACAGCCTGGCTCCCTATGACATTAAACAGACACACGGTTGTCCATCTCTGCACTCTCTCCCTAATCCATTAACATATCACGTTCCCTCCATCTTTCTTTTATATCTCATTCCTGGGCTTCTCACCCTTTCTCTCTCAGCCACTCCACCCCCACTCTCCTGTGCATCTCTTAGGGATGTCGTCTCCTTTCAAGAGTGGTTGCCATCACTACTTCTCTACTAGAACACAATTTCCCCCTTCACATCCTTCTCTGTGCCTCTCCTCATATCCCCTCCTCTCCACAGTCTTAATCCCCCTTTATAGATTGCACAACCAGTGTTTCTCAAAACCACTTAGAAAACTCTGAAACTGCTGAGGATCCAGGGTTTCACTCACTGCACAATTTATAACCCAGAGCAAGGACCCTCCCTTCTGTGGATTTTATGTCTATAAAATAGTATTCATATGAGAGACTGCCTGACTAGGACAAATGTCCACACAAAGTTTGTGCTGCTAATTCAAATAGCAAATTACTATCATACCTGGCTCTCTGTCCAGCCTAGTTTTATGTTTATTCCACACAACCACATTATTTCTTTACTTTGACCACTTTCATGTAAGTGCATGTTGTATGCACTATCCCTATCTTCAATGGGGAAACTAAATCTGAGCTATTTAGGGGGATATTCATTCATTCATCCATCTTGTACGGCTTACCCATTTCTGCATTGCAGATCACAGTGGGCAAGGGTGGAGTCAATGTGGACAGGTTGTCAGTCTGTTGTAGGGCCATCATACAGAGACAGACAGAGACTAACAACCACTGAGACTACAGGCAATTTAGAGTCACCAATCAACCTAAACATGATGTCTTTGGACAGTGAGAGGAAACCCATGCAGGCACGGGGAGAACAGGCAGACTCCACACAGAAAGGCCCCAGGCCTTGGAACCGAACCCATGACTTTCTCTTTGTGGGGCAACATCCCACAGTTGGTGACTGTAAATGTATGTGGTGACTTGAGTAGCATGGTGGCCTAGTGGTTCATGCTGTCGCCTCACAAAACTGATTTTCATGGTAAGGGGTCTTGAACAACTCTAATTCTTGTTTAAACTGGAGCAGAACACAGGCACAAGCTAATATTAGGGAGGCAAAACAGAACAAGGTGGCCTAAAGACCCTCTCTGTGGTGGAGCTGAAAAAAAAAAAAGAAAGAGCAGTATGAACCTGGTCACTTGACTTCCCACAGAGGAAAGACATCCAGACAAAAGACAAGGACAAACATACCTGAAATACTTTTGGAATACATCCTATTTTAGTGCTTTAAAGCACGGGTGGACCACTTCCGCTCACACAAATAGCACCCCCATTTACAGCAGAAATAATTGGTACAAAAAATGGTTTTGATGTCTGCAGCTAATACCATCCTTCATTACAACCGTATAGATGGGTCATTTTTATATAACTCTTCTATTTAAACGTATTCAGGCCTGAAGTTCTGTGTAAGTGAGGGCATGCTTCTTTGAGTGACCTGTGAGAGAATGTTTGCTTGCCACAAATCAGTAAACACTACAGGCTCAGTGTCAGGCACCAAGTGGGGCATCTGCAGCATGGGCACATCTTAACTACCCACTCTGAGCTTCAATATAATCAGGGGTTAATGTCTTTATTTACAGTGTATGGTTTCAAGCACACCAAAAACCATAACAGATATTTCATGAAACCAGCTATGGTTATGGTTATGGCTATCTAGTTAATTAAATCTGTCACTAAATCAATCATAAACCAAGGTAGTAACCCACAAGCCAGGATCTGTGTGGCTTACCATTATTCAGTATTAAAGAGGGCAAAGGGTAAAACAGATAGGACTGCCTATGGCAGTGTAAAAGTCCCAGCTGAAATTGATTACCAATGCAAAGCCTGGCACAGGCACAAAGTGGAATTAAACACCTCAATCTCCAATCACTCGGGCATTTCCAGCCAAAATCAATACACATTACTGTCACAGAGGGTGTTCGTTCCTTTGATGGGTGAAGAGAGCACAGCTGCCTGGCTACACCAGCAGACCACACATACACACACAAGCAGAGTGCGCATGAATAAAATAAAAAATACAAACATAAGAACCCTCAAGCCACAGTGTGTGTGATGCAAATGTGCTGTGATATCTCTTTTAAGAACTCATAATCCCACAAGTTCTTGCCATTAAAATGTATTTTTTCTGTCTCGAGCAGATAGGATATTATCTCACTAAGGTACAAAGGTTCTGAGAGAAAGATTTTATGACAGCATTGAAAATGAAGAGAACAATAAAACAACTTACACAATTAAAATACCACTTAAAATACTGTGTTAACTGTTTTTATGCACAGCGATGCACACAAACACACATACACACGCACACACTCACACACAAACCTAGCAGGTTAGTGACTGGTCTCTACTGAATTTCAACTCTGCACCTTTACCACAGTGCATGCCCACCAAGCAAGATTTGTAAGACTCTGGCATCACAGCACAGTTTCTCTGCTTACAAATCATTCTACAGTCTTCTTTGATTTTTTTCTCAAACATTGGACTATCATATTGTGGATATTCAAATACAAATAATTTTACAATGCTATGAGTAAATTAAGTTTCTCACTCTAAATGTTTTTTTTTAATCTACAATAATGTTGGTTTAAACAGATTTTTTTTTATTTTTTGGAAAAGGCTTTGAGGAGAGAACAAAGAGACAGCTATAGTCCACTGGGGGAAAAAAGACATTTGCTTTCCAGGCAACCATTCATTACCAAGTCTCACACAATATGACATTTGTATAAGAACCTTTTGCACCTAAATCCTACAAAAACACACAATGGCCAAATATTTTTGTACTGCAGCTAATCTACATTATACAGTGACAACTCAAAACTAGAACAATGAGTTTATGCAAGTATTCCACCCACAACCACCCACATTGTATTTTATCCGAATCTGTCTTAATTCAGTGATTTTTTTGCATTGGTGGTGCTTTGAAATTTGAACCCTGGCTCTGGTAGTGTTATTTCATCTATTTTCACCAATGAATTTAATGTTTCCTCCTTGTTTGGGCTTTCTTAATAATACGCAAAAACCTACTGTAAAAGGCAATTTAAATTACCGAAATTATTTCTATTTGCTAAATGCCAGAATAGTGAGAGAGATCATTTTTTAGACAATTTTTTATTTCTTTCTTGAGAGTCAGACGTTTACATACACTAAGATTACTATGCCTTTAAACAACCCTAGAGCCCAGATGATGATGCCATGTCATTGGAGGTCTCTGACAGGTTTATTGACAACATTGGAGTTAATTAGAGGCACATCCATGGGTGTATTTTAAGACACACCTGAAACACACTGCTTCTTTGTGTAACATCATGGGAAAATCAAAAGAAATCAGCCAAGATATCAGAAGGAGAATTGTGGACTTGCACAAGTCTGGTTCATCCTTGGGTGCAATTTCCAGATGCCTGGAGGTGCCACGTTCATCTGTTCAAACAATTATACACAAGTATAAACACCATGGGAATGTCCAGCCATCATACCACTCAGAAAGGAGACGGACTCTATGTCCCAGAGATGAACGTGCTTTGGTCCGAAATGTGCATATCAACCCAAGAACAAAAGCAAAAGACTTTGTGAAGATGCTGGCTGAAGCTGGTAAGAGTGTGTCATTATCAACAGTGAAACGAGTCCTGTACCGACATGGGCTGAAAGGCCACTCTCCAAGGAAGAAGCCATTACTCCAAAAGAAACATAAAAAAGCCAGATTACAGCTTGCAAATGCACACAGGGACAAAGACCTTAATTTTTGGAGACATGTCCTGTGGTCTGACAAAACTAAAATTCAACTTTTTGGCCATAATGACCATCGTTACATTTGGAGGTAAAAGGGGGAGGCTTGCACGCCTGAGAACACCATACCAACTGTGAAATATGGGGGGGAACCTTCATATTGTGGGGTTGTTTTGCTGCAGGACGGACTGGTGCACTTCACAAAATAGATGGCATCATGAGGAAAGAACATTATGTGGAAATACTGAAGCAAAATCTCAAGACATCAGCCAGGAAGCTTGGGCGCAAATAGGTTTTCCAAATGGACAATGACCCTAAGCATACTGCCAAAGTGGTTACAAAGCGGCTTAAGGATAACAAAGTCAATGTTTTGGAGTGGCCATCAAAAAGCCCTCATCTCAATTCTATTGAAAATTTATGTGCAGAGCTGAAAAGACATGTGCGAGCAAGGCGGCCTACAAACTTGGCTCAGTTACACCAGTTCTGTCAGGTGGAATGGGCCAAAATTCCTGCAAACTATTGTGAGAAGTTTGTGGAAGCATATCAGTTTAAAGGCAATGCTACCAAATACTAATGAAATGTATGTAAACTACTGACTCTCAAAAAAGTAATAAAAACATTTCTAAAAAAAATTAT
This sequence comes from Echeneis naucrates, assembly GCF_900963305.1. Taxonomy (NCBI): domain Eukaryota; kingdom Metazoa; phylum Chordata; class Actinopteri; order Carangiformes; family Echeneidae; genus Echeneis; species Echeneis naucrates. The sequence continues at coordinate 13,719,804 of NC_042516.1, forward strand.
CTCTCTCATTATTCTGGTATTTAGCAAATAGAAATAATTTTGCTACTCTTAATTGGCCAAAAACAGGAAATGTTTAATCTGATTTAATGTTAATATAGTGTATGTAAACTTCTGGTTTCAACTGTATCTGGTAAATGAATGTTCTCCTGATGAGTGACACAAATAATACAAATTCATTCAGTTCTGTCTGAACTATATTGTAAGCAGTCCACAAGATTCCTACACACATACCTGTCCAAGATACAAAAGAGGTCTCTGGTCAGGTGTGCAAGGTGCTCCACCAGCAGAAGGGGCGGAGCGTCAGAGATCCCACTTCCTCCTTTGCTTGTCACTTAAACATGCTCCTTGAAGAGACAAGAAAGAAACAGACCCAGAATAAACATTTGTTTGAATATGCAAGTGACAAAGGAGCATGCACACTAAGCAGTTGAAGAGATATGCATAACTCATATGTTGTCTGACAAAGATATGTCAAGAATGATCTGTACAAAATGCATATCTGTTTGTTTCAGTTCCAGTCTGTGGAGAGTGGGTTCGTCAAAATTGCTTTGTTTGGGGCCAAAACCTGAAAACACAATTTCAGGAAGACAAGAAGCTCTCACTCTCAGCTGATTGAAACACACTTCCTGACTGTATACGCACAATAGTAACACTCATCCCTCGCATATAATCATAGTCAGAGTCATGAAGTCACCAGACATGTTTCCAGTTGCATTAACACTTACCAGCGTGAGTGGAAATGCATCACTTGTGTTTGAGAAGTGGACTTTGGAAAACTGTCATTCATCTACAAAATACTCGGCAAAGCACTGTATCTTTCTGTATTGTGTTATAAATCCATCATTGCCATGCCTTCCACACCCACCCAAAGGTTAAACATAGCTAAAGGCACTCTGCCAGCCTTGGAGCAGGATAAAAAGAGAGGGAGTGAGAAGACAGAGGGATGAAGGGGGGGAGGAAAACAGCGATGGACAACCGACGGATTCTCAGAACTGCTCATTTCACTGGATTAATCTGCTATTTTTGAAAAGTCCGCAGAGAATGAAGATGAGACTGAATATGACTCAGTGTGGGTGTATGTGTATGTGTCTGTGTGTCCTTCAATCTGGTCCTTGGCCTACTTTAAAGCCAAGTCATCATTCTGTTCCACCGGGACTTCGTATTACCAGCCAGTGTATGTGTGTGTATTCAGAGTTTGTATTACAAGACAGGCTATACCATAAATCTTTTCCTGCCAGCCCACACAATCCTGCGTTGGTGAGAGTGTGGAGGCTGTACTGCAGTGCAGGTGTGCTTCAGTAAGTGAAGGGTTGTGGCCACCAAAGGTGTGTCGTCTCCTCCTGGATGAGTCATCATTCCTCATATCCTCCCAGCTCTCTCTCTCTCTCTCTCTCTAACCCTATCTGACACACATGTGATGTTGCAACCTGTCTCCTCTTCCATCTGTTTTTCTGATCATTTATAAATCACACACCTCCTCAGCATTTCCTCAGTGTTTGAGTGGAATGGAATCACTCAGCAAATCAGCAGTGAGACAAACAAGAGCTTCTACAAATATATATCATATTCCCCTGGCGATAACAAAACAAACAAAACAAACCTGGAGAACCACACGGACAAAGCTACACACAAAACCCCTCAGTGCAAACAGTAACCCATCTCTGACTGGATTTGCAGAGCAAACTATTTCCTCTGACATTTCATGCTCTAGTCCTTTCATGAATGGTGCGTGTTGAGAAGAAAACTGAGAACAATAAACAAGATAGACGTGTCTCTATTGTCTATGAGAGTGAATACTCACTCAATAAGTATTAAGTATAGCTGTGCTAGTAAACCAAATTAGAATTTGAACATTTGAATGAGACAGTGAGAAACCTGCTATCTGTATGTGTAACTGGGCTCCTATCCAGCAGTGCAGCAAACTTGGGAGGTCTTCGAACATATGCAGCTACCTCAGCTTTTCCTACACCTGGTCACGAATTGTTCTCTTATAAAGTGTAAACTCTGACTTCATATCATTAAAAATACAAAAACATGCTATAATTGCTGTTGCTGCGCTATGACAGACCTGCTTTCCCAAGCATACTGACTGTCAACCTGAGGAAGCTTGGTCAGATGTGTAATGCAGAGCAAGTAGGCAGAGGTGGACCTGTCCAAACAGTGAACCCTGCCACTGGAACATGACATTATGTCACCACACTGACATAAGTGTCCATAGAGCAGAGACAGAAATCTACTCCATATGTGTTCACTTTGATGCAGTTCAGTGTTTCCCCTAGGATCACAGCCTTGGGGCGGGGGTGACTGGTGTTGCCATCATCGCCCTGTGAGCGTTTAAAAAAAAAAAAAAAAAAGGATATTTTGCTTTGCTTTCTTGTGAAATTTTTCAACACTCACTGGCAGGAGTCTGCTCACTTGTGTGAGTGCTGAGGAGAACCGTGCGAACATGGAGAGACAGAAATGACATTCTGTCGCGTAAATAAGATAAATAAATACTATGTAGTTTAATAAAAGCACAAGGTAGCTATGGATATGTTCTACAGGAAAATTAACCTTAAATGATGTCTGTTGTGATCTGGCGCTATAGAAAAAATGTAATTATATTAAATTAACTTTACCTTCTAGGGGGTCCAGGAGGTGCAGTTGGCAGGGTGGGGTGCCCCCCTAATATAATGGTAGGGGAAACACTGCAGCTTAAGAGGATAGGTGGTGTTGTGAGGGCTACAAATGCTCTGGCACTGCATACAGGAAAACATGCAGAAGCTTTAAACTGATTCTACTTTGACTTACAACAGTCACTACTATGCATCTCCCTCGCAGTAGGGCTCAAATGAGTAAATACAAAATTCAAAGAAAGGGAAAACTCATCAAGGAGTACAACATTCTTTGATGTTGAAGGTCTGTGGCCAGTTTAGTTCTTAGAATGCTCATGACAAAAATAAAATTGATAGAAACTAGGCAACATTAACTGTCCCCTAACACGCACACACAGACACACACTCACACTGCTTCAGTAAACCAGAGACACTGTCTTGCAAAAAAACACACATTCATAAGCTTTAATTACTCAGCACTGTGTCAACAGCCAGGGTCCATTTCCGACTAAGAGACAGGGTCTTTGATTCTCACGCCTGGGTATAAGCACTCTCATGGTGCGTGCTTCATGATGAAGAGCAGACTAGTCAGCAGTTTGTTGCAAATGAGACCAAAGGTGCACGTACACATGCACAAACCCACAAACTCAAAGGGCAGTTTTCTGTCATAGTATTGTATAGGGTATTAAAGACAAATTTGCATCGCTAAATTAAGCATGCAGAATGGACATCCACACTTTCAGTAGAACCATCAGTCAATGTTACATTCATTTTAAATTTAAGAATTGCAGCTGCTGGCAAAGAAGCACTCTGTGTTCACATGTACTTTGAGCCTAGCTCTCAGAACTGGTATCTGGAGATAAAGTTAGTTGCTTCTTAAAGTCTTCATTCTCCTTCTTACTGTACTTCTTATCCTCTTTCTTTCACCTATGACCATCTCAGAACCAATGCATTTTATGCAGCACAGCAGCCAATAGGCTGGGTCATCATTCTGCCCCACCCCATATCTCTGAACCTATTGAACACTCCCTGTTATTAATCTGCAAAGTCTAGCTGTCTCCTCAGTCTAGTTCTGGGTATTTCATGTAGTGAATTCAAAAAAGCAGTAACTGAGTCAGCATAACAAATGCTGAGGGTAGGATGAGCTTGTAGGTGGACTGTAGGGCTGAGCGATATGGCTGTGTATTAAAAAATAAATAAATAAATAAATAAATAATCAGATTTTTTTTTTTCAAACAAATCTGAATCACGATTAAAATCGATTTTTTCCCCCCCTACTTAAAATCAGTTTGCATTCCTTCTAGGGTTAATGTTGACATTGCAAACAGTGACAATGTAACTTTTCAGTCAGCTTTAGCTGGTTTCAAACACAATGACAAATGACACAATGCACCTTCAAACTAACTTAAAAAAATAAGTAAAACATAAAATACGTTGCGACTGCATCTGTGACTGCTTTCCTCCGGGTACCTTTACTATCATATGGGATACAGTTTGTAAATGTTTCCAAGAAGCTAGGTAGTTTTGGTGCCAGTGCTTGGTTTGCCACGGTCTTGTTCTTTTCAGAGGGAGCAACACCTCTCCCACTTGGCAGCATGCCTCTGTTTGAGGTGCTGCAGTAAATCTGTAGCACTGCCACCTTTAGTAGCAACAACCTTTAAAAAAAAAACAAAAAACAGTGAGGTGTTTGTTCAATGTCTGATGCTGAAAACCTGAACCAATTCCAAATAACCAAAAATATGCTTCCTTTCTTCGGAACGAGCTCTTCACTGCTTGGTACCATGTTGTGTGTATATCAAAAGCACAGGGGGTGTGCGCACTTTGAACTACGGGAGCTCAGCAGGGAGCGTTAGTGGCGGATAATGAAGAGAAAATCAATTTTCATTAAAACAAAACGACGAAAAACACAAATTCGAATTAATCAATAAAATCGATTTATCACCCAGCCCTAGTGGACTGATAAGGAAATCTCAACTAGCAAGCACAAGTCCTCAATCTATGTAGAAATCACTTAACACACATTCTGTCTTCACCCACATAACACTGTGCAAGCTAAAGTTGATTTGATAAAACCCAAGGGCTCTGAGGTTATAAAGCAGGAATGGAGCCAAACAAGGTTGAAGAGCTCTGAAATAGCCTTTGTTCCAGACAATTTAGAGGTTGGTATGGGCTGAGCTAAGACTAGCAGACAGTCAAATCAGTCGATCACAATTCCCCAAGCTCTGAGAGAACACACTGTGACCAACCAGCCATGGCCAAGCATGAAACCAAACTGCTCTGAGCCAGAGAATAAAACTAAAGAGAGCAGATACTGGTTAAGACAGAGATGAAGGTCTCTTTTCTTAAGATAATAACATTTTAATTTGCTTGCTATAAGCATGTGCATGCATTATATAGATGTTTGGATTCCATTCATGGTTTCACTGTGTTATCTGACTTCTTTGCGTATGCTGTCCCACAGGGGGCCCAAAGATGACATCTGTGCCAACTGTACCTCCCTTCCACCTCCTTCAACCCTCTCTTCAACCTCCTGCTCTGTCAAACACCTCATGTGGTGGTGGTGTGGGAAAGGAAGGCCCTGAAGGGCCTGCAGCACATCATACATGCACAAACACCAAATCTATGATAAATAGAGACTAGAGGAAAGGCAACAAAAGATGACAACAGTATCAGAGGCAACTATAGCTCACCGTTTCTGACAGTTTTCCAGGGGAAGCACAGGGGGAAAACAGGAATACCAGGAATAGAGCAAGAAGAAAGTAGGTAAGAAGCAGCTGGTCAAATGTCCCTAGACATGTCACTATGTCGCACTTATCCTGGATGAAAGGCTCCACACAAAAGCCTGTTTTGCTTTCCATAATAAGGACATTCTCTGGGAGCCTGTCACTTTCTAGATACACTGCGTGTACCCACAGAGGGAGGCAGGATAGGAAAAGGAAAAAGAGGGACCAGAGAACAGACAGAAAATGACAGATAAAAGGAGAGAGACAGAGAGAGATCTGCTTCCTGTTTATGAATAGTAGAGAGCACAGGAAACAGAACAGCAGGCCACTAGTCCCCTGTTAACAGGAATGACAGCGATGACAATACAGACTCCAAGCAGACACACATACTTGCTACCTTCCCTCCTGTGTGTCTTGAGTGATTAGACAGAACAGATTTAGTTCAAAACTTTCCTATCTATCTCTGTGTGTCCTGGCGACATCTGGAGATTTGCAATTTGCTCTTAGTTCCATGTCTCCCTGCTGTCGCTGCTCTGGCCAGCAGCCGCGTTAACAGGATCAAGCTTAAGCGTGTGCATGCCTCCAGCTGTGTGTTCAAACGTTCCCGGCAACATTCCCAATCCAAGACTTCTGAGCAATTCTATCGCAATTTTACTCTCTTCTGGTGTCATGTCAAATATGAAAAACAAAGATACTGCAATTACATTAATGTAAGTTAATTAATTTTCAATGTAGCATTAAGGAAATGTGTGTATACACACATCTTAAAATGTATACAAAATAATATGAGAGAAAATGCACTGCCATCTTTAAGACATAGAATATAACTGAATTTTAACACATGTAATATAAACATAAATAACAACAACTAGAAGGAAACATACTCAGTACAGACCATTACCAAGGCCACTGTCAAACACCATAAACCATACTTTATAGATAAAAATATGATTTGTTAAAATTTTCCAATTTCCTTGGCCAATTCATTATCTCTCCACAAAGTTCAGAGAAAATTGATTAGGTAGAGCTTGTGAAAATCCTGCTGACAAAAAAACAAAACATCAAGCAAAAAGATACAATTGAAAACATCTCCTGGTGGAAATAATGACATAAATTAAAGACCACTGCACAAAAGCCACGTATGAGAGACTTCACCCACACAGTAAATTAGTTTTTGCTCTCACCTAAAAGATTTTTCAAAGTCAGTTTGTAGTTGTATTACAGGGAAAAAGCTGGCATTGCTTTTCCTTTCACAAAAAGACAAATACATAAATGAATGAATAAGATAAGATAAAATAAAATAAAAGATTGTAAACTGTAACATGAGAGTCAAACACAAATACAGGATTCAGGATTGGATTATATTTAATTTTATTAATTTTTTTCAGACATTGACTACACAAAAAAAAAAAAGCTTGCATTCAAAATCATTTAATGTATTCTCTAGCAATTAAAATGTTTGTCTAATAACTTTGAATTATGGATGGAAAGATTATGGATTTTGATGAAATGATTCTGACAACTGTAATGTATTCATAATGTTTATATTCACTTTCAAACAATCTATTTAACACTTATTCAGCACATGCACACACGCGCACACACACCAGTCACAAACCACACAGTTTTATAGGGTAGTTAATAGGGTAGATATACCAAATTGGATCTACTGTACCCTTTGGCTACAACTTTCTTTTGGCAGGTTTTGCAGTTTGGGTGGCTATCATCCTGAAAAACCCCCTGGTCAACCTTTTTATAACTAAAATCCTGTACTCATAATTTCACCAGGTTTTTGGAAGTTGGATTGCAGAAGTTGAGAAGGGAACTGGTTAAATATTGATTCACATTATTTCATAAACAAAAGGCAATGACTGAAAAATGTAACAATAAAATTGTTTATGTAAAAACATTCAGTGATCATGCGTAACTGCTCACTCTCATCAGGTATACTGAAACATTAAAATCAACACTGGTTGTCAGACACACGTACTGCAAATGTTATATAACAAATAAACTTAGCTAGACTCATTGGATGTGTTCCTGGTTCAATGTTTGGAATTCATGTCTTAAACACACTGTCACTACATAATACTGACATGACAGGGCAAACTTTAAATTAAACTTGGTGCAGGAAGCTAGTCCAAAAACTACCATACTATATATAGTTGGTATTTGCCTGTTTTCATTTACTTGTAGGAATGCCATCCTTACAACTGCGATGCAATCTGATACATGCCGCAGTAGTAGACCCAAAGCTAGGATGACATGCTATACGTTTAACAGACATCTAAATAACTGGCTTTGCAAGTGTACTGAGTCACTGCACATGTGCATGCTATCCAATGCTGCAGAAGAATATCTTTGGTTGCTTTTGTCCCACTATCTAATAAAAGAGTGGGACATTTTTCATCTCACAGTTCATACTTTACAGTCTGTCATTCACAGTCAGCTGTATTGTGTCTAAACCTAACCGACCTGTCATTAATCTTGTTACTTAATACTGCAGGACCAAAATAAGTTGTTTGTTTATGTGACCATAAATATATTTTTTACATGAACACTCAATAGCGTATTGGCTGCTGGAAAATGCACAATCACTTGCCAGCCAAAGCTCTAAATACAATGATTTAAACAACTGCTACAGACACACTTAGACACATTTCTTAACCCAGCTAATGGTATCAATATTTCATTTAAGCAGCTCTGTCACAAGGTCAATAGCCTCTGGACACGCACGCACGCACGCACGCACAAACTCCTAGTCACACTACATAATCTCTAATAAACTTTCATTGTGAGTTACAAATGTTCAGCAATAAATTTGTCCGAATGACTCCAGGTGAAATCACATATGATCTCGAGACATGACTAGTAGGTCCATCCTCCTTCCAACTGAGCCTTATTAATAAGTCACAGAGACTTCCATCTCTATTTCTGTTACTATGCCTCTGTAGATCCTATAGTAATAAGGTAATTTCCATAGTTTTAGGTGCATGTATAATAGTATGAACGCACTAATCTTAGCAACAGATCAAGAGGTTGGCCACTGGCTCCTGCTTCACTTTGCATTGTTATGAAGCATTTGTTTAGCCAGGCAAGTCCCCCTACAGTAAGTGTAGAGCCAGTATCCTGCTTCTGTCTCTCCCTGCAGAGCTGTAGCCACACTGACCCACATCTTATCCTCTGGGAGATTACTCTTCAGCACATACAACACACACACAAATTCCCAGGGCAAGGAAAACACACTGCACTTGATATTTGTGGTTTGTAGAAATGCAATTTCTGGTGGCTTAGCATATATGCCCATGTGTGCACACTCATATAAACAATGGGCCTCTGTTCTGCAGTTCATCAGCTACGAGTAACAGTTGATATAGCTATCAGTGTGACTAGACCTGACCAACTCCACTCAAAGAGACCTCAGACCCACACACAGGCCCACCGACACTCAGAGTAGCAGCCTAGTAGCTGATGATGGCTGACAGAGATGGATGGTGGTATGTATGTAGGCCACGAGGGAAGAGCTGTACCTTAGTTAGGGTGAGCCCAGGGAAGATAAGTTGATCAGTCACACAAATCTGACATAGCTACCACAGCAGGAAACTGTTCTGTTCCCCTTCCTGTATTTCGCATTCTCTTTCTCCTTCAACTATTTAAAGAATGTATATTCAGGTTTGCAACATTTAAAAAAAACAGCTGTTGCAGCTTTTATAGAGTGGTTGCATTTCTGATGTCTGTGTTGAGAACCTTTGTGCTCATAATGAGCAGCAACCCTGGACAAGAAAATAAAAGCTACATAAATTCACTATTGCTTGTCTTCTTGCAGTTTTCTTCTGGTAAGGTAAAATTAAAATTGAACTGGTTCACACTGGCATTTTGGTTGCCACCACAATTTACTTTCAGTGAAAGAGGTGAAAATAAACAAATGCATTTGGATTAGCTTTGTTTGTTTTTTCAGGTGACCTGAGTCTCATATTGCCCCTGCATAAGTTGGTTAGATTTGGTAAATTGAACCCAAAACAAAGACAAGAAGCAAATTGTATAGTTTTAGGTGGAAGTTCAAAAGGCAAATCTGCCAACTCAATCACCTGAAATTCAACAAATTTACTCCACTGAGGGGTTGAGTTACATTTCTGAATTACTTCTTCCTTGTCTCAGGACATTGTTTCACGGTGGCTAGTCAGAAGCTGAAAGTTACTGTAAATTTAGCATTATATTTTTAAAAAGTCGTGCTCTATGCTACACAATAATTGCCAAATTGGTCCATATGCAAAGATATCATCTTTCCCTTACCTGGACTGCATATGTGATGAGTAGTATTATCTTAGGTCATTACAGGTTCTGCTTAAAGACCTTTACTTGGGACACTAATACTTATAAGACTCAAGATCCTTTGAACAGTGCTTAAAGTAGGAAAGGCTTCCATGTGAAAGCACTGTGAACAAAAGATCCATTAAGAACTGTCACCCAGTTACTCCTTTTTGGGTGAGAGCAGAAAGAATTGAGTCTTAAATCTCTATAGATCCTTAGGGGTTTTCTAGATTTTGCAGCTCTGTGGATACAGTAACTGAGTGTTTAGCTGAGCTGCCTCACATCAAAAAAGTCCTGGTATGAACCCTACTACCAGCTTACTACTATGTCCATGATAAGCACACTACATTAGTCCAGTACAGTGTCGCTGTGTCTGCCTGCTGCTCCAGTACAGTGAGGTTGACACAAATGCCAAGAACAAATCTCCCTTCATAGATCATGTACAACTTCTAATAAGTCTTATTTTTCTTCCTTTTACTGATAACCACAACATGAAGTTCAACCCTTTATAAGCAACTATGAAAATAATGAGGAAAATGGTATTAAAAATTCCCATCACATTCAAGTTTTACTTTACAGATTGCCACATGAGTTGGATGCAGAGGGCAACATGCTCTCACTAAAAGTGTACACACAAACAATAACTTCAGGCCAGAGTAGTGAGAGACATCTGTGTGCAAATATGTGTCACACAATTGTTTCTCCATGAGGCAGCAGAAATTGGACATATTCCACTTCCTCCTATGGGGAGTATGTGGAGGGGTGGCCAAGAAGCACAACTGTCTCCATAGAAACTATGTCTTTTCCTGTTGGGTGATACATCAGAACAAAACACCTGCTGTAACTGAAATGCAAATGCATGAACGGATACAAAAAAGGTTCACGTGGAGCTAAACTAACTACAGTATAAAGCGTTCCTCCAAGCTTCCAGAGGAGCTGGTGACATCGATAATCTTTCATGTTATTCATGTGTACAAGGTGACTACTAAAGCTCTATACTAAAACAACATCTGTTTATGCAGTAGCCTAAGGTAGTACAGTACACTAAAGCCAACTGGACGTGCAACAAGTCAGTTGCCATAGCATGATCCATTTGGATTTCGTTCAGATTACACAAATGACAATAGGGTTCAGTGTTGACGTGCATCCTGTAGAGCTATTTAAAACTGCTTTATTATTCCCTCACAAAGTTTACCTGCTTTTTACTCACACTCACAAAAATGTGTGATGTCTGTAACTTCCTGAAACCAACGATCAAATATTCACTCTAACTTCATGACCAGCTCTGCAATGCTTAATATTTGCTTATTTTTTCTTTTTTCTGTCATTTGTTGCGCTTAGAAACAGAATGAAACATAATATTCCAACGTCTAGATCTGTATAGAATTGTATAGTATAGTGTCTATCTATATATTTAGTTCACCATTTCAATAATGCTGTGTCCTCTGCTTCGTGTGATGGTTGGCTTTTGATACATTTGGCTTTTTTAAGTGTGGGCCATTCAGATCAACTTGAAGGCATATGTTTGAACAACATGCCTATTCTGTATATTGGGCTAAATCCTACTTTTTCATAATCATGCCAGCAAAAAAACACCATTTCCTTCCAGCTTAGACACACCAATTGTGACAAGCACTGAATCATCTGTGTCCTGTACACAGTCTAAATATACTGCACCACAGCACAGGCCTGCTGTGCTTTTTATCCTCAGAGCTTTACAATATTTCCTTTTCTGGAAAAGCTTTTTATGAGGAGTCAAAGTACAGTGAGCTCGGCCAGGGCATTCTATGTCAATGAGTGACAAACGAGAAAGACCATTCTCTTAACAATCTGTCTGAAACTCTGTGCATAAAACCCAAACACTGATAATTAATACTTCCAAACAATTCACACTGAACATGTACACAATTAGAGGTTAACGTGTTTGTGTCATTAGTTGGTTCCTGCCTGAGAGTGACCAGGGAGCTGGCAAGACTCCATGGTGGCACTGGCTGACCCAATTCTGTGCAACTCTATCCCCAGCATGACCTGTTGGAGAGCAAAAGGACACACACACAAGGAGAAAAAAACACAACTGAAACAGCGTGAATCCTAACCCTTCAGGACTAAGAGGCAGAATGAGGGGGGGAAAAAACAAAACACTAAATGCTGCTGATGGCTATCTCTCCCAATCTCATCTTTATTGGTTTTGTTTCACTTACTTCAAAGATCATTTAAGTCAGTACTAGCTGATCTTGCTTAACAGGCTACAACATCTAGAGTGATTTTATGCAATTTATTTGAGGATGGGTTACTAAAAGCAAGATCAATGGGTGGTATCTCTGATGTGTTTCAGATCATTTTTTTTTAAATTATGGCCTGTGAATTTACATAACCCTAGTTCAAGTCCAATGGCAGACCTTTGTTGACTCAAAACTATTTAAAAATGTTTTCAAGATGTGAAATTTAAATTAAAAATGTGACCAGTCGTACAAATTTTTACTCTGTTAAAAAAAAAAAAAAAAGTATTTTTATGTTCATGTGGTTCTGGATAAATTCCTATAATTAGTGAAAAACAACCTATATAACAGGTATCTATTAAGAACCAAATCTGTCTTCTTCTACACTGCCACATTATCAAAACAAATTGAGGCAAAGTGAAGAGATAAGTCTGTCTGATGTGCCTGGAAAGTAATCACCCAGTTATTTCTTGAGAGAGGGAGAGTTGATTAAAAAGATGACTTTGAAGTAACAAAGTCAAACTGACATTTTCCCAGCTAGATCAGATGTAATGGCAGCGTTTTCCGGAGCACTTGCTCTAAGCTCTCTCTGACAATACATATCCATATTAGCAAAGTAAAAGTTCATTTCAAAGTCACAGATCTTCATTCTTCATGTCTGGTTGCATTGGGACTGCAAGCTAATGTTATTTTCATGATTAATCAATAATTTGGGATTTTTTAGGATTAATGACCAACAACAGTGAAAACTGCTCATTAAAATTTTTGAGAACTTAAATTGACGTTTCAAATCACTTGTTTTATTTGATAAACAACCAAATATCAGTTTATTACTTTTGCTTGAAAAATTAAAAAAACAATTTACTTCTTTTCAACTTGATTGTTGATTAAATATTCAGTCATTCAACAAACTGAGTGGCCAACCGGCCTAGCAAAAGTAGTCTTCTTAAACGCATGCTTGTGTTACATCTTAAACAGATGAGTAAATCAACCAAATAAAGGGTGGAACTACAATGAGGCCAACTCATACTGCATGCAATGCTTTGCAATTAAAAATATAAACCAGCCACCCTGACAAACATACTGGTCTGCGCCTAATGTCAGGTCTCAGTGGGTGCACAAGCCCAGGTCACTGTCTATTCATAGAACTGATGACAATGTAAGAAATCAAGGTGACCAAAGTTTTGAGGGATAGGGAGGCTGGTATGAACCCTTCTTGCATATTGTATAATAAATGTGTTTCCATGCATGTGTCTGTTAGAGTGCATGTGCCTGATCCAGCCATAGTCTGGAAGGAGGAACAATGGCATTCCTGTGCTCTGAGCTCCAGGTGGCTGTGGAAACCCAATCCCAAACCAAGCCTCACTGGCACACAAGAGTGCCGGGAATGCCGAATGCTGCTGCCTCCCTCCGGAGACATGGGGCAGAATAGAGCTATTGTTCCACACCAGCTCAGGGCAATAAATGCACCAAAGCCACTCACGATGACAAACACAGATTATGCACACAAAGAGATTATATATCTTTCACTTTCAATTTCACCCAGAGATGAGAAAAATCATTAGGGTGGAACAAGTCTAATTTATTATCACAAAAACACTCAGAACTGTAAAAGAGTTTTGTTGCACTTGTGCACATGCTTTATAAATGTACAAGTTTTGTAACCCCAAAAAGAAACCACTAATTAGATTTGAAAACATGTTATTAAATTATATGACCACCTCTACTATCAACATGTGCACGTGCTAACCCTGTCTCATATACGTTTATGTCCTAATTGCTGCAATTCTCTTCTTTGAGAAACCTAATTTTATCATAATCCAAAAACTGACCACTAATGATGTGGCAAAAATATTTTCAACTTGCAAATATTTCAAATCAGTCCATACGAATATAGAAAAACAATATATGCACACAAACACACACAAAAAAAGACAGGCACATCTGCTGACACTTGAACACACAGTCAAAACACACAGGTCAGGAAACACACCATGTCGACTCCACGGCCTTGAAATTAGGAACATGATTCATTTCCTTTCAGTACTGGACAGTCATGCCTTAACACAAGGCTATGTTCAGAAATATAGCTCTGGGGCAAGGCCCTACATGTGACAAATACAATCCTGGTCAGGAAAATACACATGCTGAATGCAAATTTTTTGTTTTTCAATATTTTCTATCTTACTGTTAAATGGCTAAGCCAATGCTTATTTTAATGCTGTACAACACAAACATTTGTGATCAAAGTCATCAACTCTCGTTACCAAAGAACCAATGCCACAGGTAGCACAAAGGGTACAGTACCTTCTTTTCCTACCGCTCTCACAAAGCCAACGCCACACACGGGCCTTCTTACTTTCTGTTTCAAGAACATGACAGATGAATTTAGTCAGTTACCCATTCATCCTGTATCTTCCTCTGGTCTGCTCACCTGCTGCTGTGTTTGGCAGGATTGATTGTGAATGCATTTTCTTATCTCTTAAGATAATTACAGGTTTGTAAATGCATGCTCATTGTCTTCTGTTTGACTCTCCTTCGCACAGATGGACACACATCGGTCAGGCACCACATGTTACAACCAATACCTTTAAGGAGGTCTCTTAATGAGGGAGAGGATGTGGGCCCTCAAAAGCTCCAGCCCAACAGGGAAAGACACCCCCCTTTCCCTGCTGAGAAAGGGGGGTGTGAAGCTAAATTATTATATTTGACCTCTACCAGGACACACAAAACACAAAAAGTCCCAACCACGGGTTAAATTCCTGGTGTACAGCTCATCTTTCCAGGTTGTGATGCAACACTGAAGCTTTGAAATGTTCAGCGAGATGAGGAAGTACACATTTAGATCCAAGTGTTACCATTATGGTCAACTTTAAACATGCTCTGCATTGGTACTGTCACCATCTGATAATGCTGCCTAAACACACTGTTTAGATGGACTTACTGCAGTCAAATGCGGCAAGTGTGAGATAATATTAATGTGGCAGTGGCCCATTCACGGTCAAGAGGGGACGTTAACGTTAGGTGACTGTGAAAGTGTCGGCGAGCTTCGTGATAAGAGAAATGTTATTCTCTCGTTGGGCTTGTCTCAAAGCGGCGGCGGAGCGGCGTTGTGTCCCGTTAAGTGGCGACGTAAGGTGACAATTTGTGTGTTTAACGGGAGTCGCATCACATCTCCGTTGCTTGGCTGCTTCTGTCAACAAGCGCCACTCAGCCATAGCGCCAGCCCGCCGCTCCACATAACGTTACTGTGGCCAACCTGCCCATCAAAATGTGGCCGGAGAAAAACGAAAAGGGAAAGAAAAGGGAAAGGACGCGGCAACGGCACAATATTTGCCATAGAAAGTGTTCACTCACCTATAGAGACGGGGCTCCTCAATCCGCCGCTGTGGCGCAAGAGTCCGCAGGCTAGCCGAGGCTCAAAACTGACGCCGATTCGGTTCAAAGTGTCAACGCTAAGTTAGCAGGCTAAGCTAGCTTAGCGAGCTAACGGTGGCGGTGATGGGGGTGATGGTGGCGGCGGAGGTTGGGGGGTGCTAGGGGGAGTGTGGTCCTCCCTGCGTCGTCGAGCCAAACCGGTCACCTCAAACGAGAAAAGCGAGTCAGGAATGACGCGGGTGAAGTCCACTAGAAGACCACCAAGCAGCGTCGGAGGGCGGCGTGAGAGGAGACATCCATTTGGCAGTGTGAGTGTCGACGGAGTCGGCGGCGCTGCCGTGTGAGCTCCCTCTCTCTACGGGCGGACGTGCTGCCTCTGCCTCGGTCCGTCTGACTGGCGGAGGGGAGCTCTGCTGCTGATGAGCGGAGCAAACAGGCGGCAGGCAGCATCACCGCTCATCCCTCCCTGCACTACCCCAACCCGGAAGAAATACCATCATTCATCCCATCCTGTTTTACATAGTCTGAAAAAGTCTTACAACCGCATCAACACAAAGGTGCCGAGCAGGATCTTGTAGGAGCCACAGAGCAAGTGCTGAATATGTATTTATGCATATTTTTTGATTCATCAGAACATGTGGCACAACGCCTGCACTGCATGAGCAAATATAGGTGGTGTATAAGCTGCTCATCACTGAACATAAATCACAGAAAGAGCCAAGTCAAGATAAATATACTCATAAATCACACTTTATACATCATCAGAGGATAAATCTGCCAGCTTATCTTGTTTGGGTCTGTGGAAACAGCTGCTGTAAAAACAGAAGCACCGCTCAAAATGTTAGTGACATGGCCTAAGTGGTGCTAAAACATAAGATAAACACCATAGGCAACAGAATAGTGTTATAGTTATGTACAAATAAACAAGTAAATCTACATCCAAATGAAGGTAAATATGTTTGTCATCCGCCTCATGGCAGTTTTTGTTATATCATTAGATGATACAAGCTTGGTTCTGGAGGAATGTTTCACCTCTTAATTGCTACGGTGTATTAATGTCAATAAGTGTATGTTAAATTTGCTATAAAATATGTGTCTACCTTTGTGATGGAATATGAAAAACAATAAGTGCCATAACTTTTATCTGTTTGTATTTACCAATTGTTTAAAACGTGCCATAAATCCAGTGAGACCTCAGATACATTTAAGGGCTTGTCATATACTTCAATCTCACAGTAGAAAAAGATACTTGTCTTCCTTTTTGCTGCAAGGGGAAGGAGAGATTTTTATGGCAATTGGGATGCTCTTAATTACAGGAAGCTATAAATAATATGTCAACAGTATTGTTCACTAATAACTGTTCTATCAAGGGAGTGTTTAAATGTCTTCACTGTAGGTGTTACCTTTTTTTCTTCACAATTTATTACCAGAGTAAGAAATGCACTTGGGAGTGCTCAGACCGTTGCCAGTGTCAGGCAGAGGTAGCAGCCTGGCTATACCAGTTCCTTTTCTACACTTGATACCAACTTATGGACTGCTCTTTCACCGGGATGGTAAATTCTCAATTGGCAACGGAGTCCAGGGTATAATTTTGACAAAGGTGTAATTCTGAGTGCCTAGGCCACAAATTATGTCAGTCCACTTTCTCCGAGTTACACAAGCAAATTGGTTTGCGTCAGCACCACAGGCAAACTCCTGTTCTACATAATGAAGTAAGTGAGGAGCTGTGTTTCATTTTTATGGGTCAATGTTCCACCTGCACAGACACAAAACACTCTGCGTTGACTTGATGAGATGTGAACAGCAATGCAGCATCTCTTCTAGGTCATGTCATGCAGATTGTATTCAGCAAGGGAGATTTAGTCCAGTGAATGATTAAATATGTGATACGCACAGCTTATTTTCATTCTCCGTCAAGAAGCTTGCCATCGTGTATTAGTCATTATACATCTGCAAAAGGCTCTCACATTTTGGGTTTTATGTCATCTTGAATTATATATTTGATTTGGAAGCAAAACCCCCCTGTAATCTGGGCAAAATCCTCTTTAAAGCTGTGAAGGCTTTAATTTGATAAAACTGGTTGATTTTTGTTATTCTTTTATATATATATATATTTATTTATTTATTCATATTAAGAGCATGATTATAGATTAAAAACACGGGCTTGGGACTAAAGAGTTGTTGTGTTAAACAAAGACCAGGAAGGAAAAAAGATGTGCATCACTCATATACCCTCGAGCAAGGCAGAAAAAACACCCTATAATTTATCAGAGCCATGCAAATGAGCTTCATTTTGACGTAAAATCATTCTATTAATAACTGTTTTTGCATATGCAAATATACAATTCACAAACTTCTGAATGCTGCAAATGCTTTAACTACTACGAGCAAAGGGCCATAGGTTAAAAGTACTGTTCTTGTGTTTAATTTTCTCTCATTCACTCCACAGGGTTATACATATTCAGATAATCTTTCAGTGTATGCAAATATCCTCAAACATAGAATTATCTGTCTGGTTGCACATGCATGCATTCACACATGTGAGAGGTATCCATTCCCATTCCAAACACTGTCACATATCCAGCACCAGTCAAAGGCCTGCTGACAAAGATCAATAAGTTGTCCTTTTCAAAGGCATAAAAGAAAGCTGAGAACAGAGTAGAGCTCGGTGTGGCACAGGTATGTTTAGACTATAACTTTGTATATAACAGGTACAAATCCTGTACTTTGATATATCAGGTTCCAGCACACTGCTCCAACCTGCTGTCTGTGTGGACGTGCCCACACAGAATACGGTGCACAGGTCTAATGCCCCACAGTTACAGCTCATAGTTTAACTTAACACATAAAACATTCATATCTGTTTGCAACTGAGCTCACACAAAGTTTCCACATATACTTTATTCATGTTTCTGGCAGCAGCAGTATGCCTGTGCTGAAATATGAATGAGACGTTTTCAAAGTCCTTCCTCTGAATCAGCATTTCACCTGCAAGTGGGGTCCTCTAGTCACTATAAGATAGGATAAGGACAGAAAAGTAGCACTGAGGCTTCCCCATGTGTGTTTTAAATTCACCTGCCCACATGCAAGCGTTACAGTATCCATCAGTTCATCAAGGTCTCCACTGCAGCTCACGGGGCAGCGTGTTGAATTTGGATGCAGTATGGGTTTGTTCTGAGCAGATGTGTGAATGGTGACAGGGCTCTCCCTGGTGGACCAGCACAGATTGATGGATATGCTGGAGGCACTCTCCTCTCAAGGATATTTGTGTGAAACACTGTGACTGAGGGACAGCAGAATAACCATGTACCTCCCAAGGCATAGCAACCTTGCACCCTTATCAGTTACCAGGTTACCGTTGGCCACTTCGCATACAGAGTTATTCTGAGATGTAAATTTGCTTAGTTTTAGCTGAAGCACTTCATAGATCCACAGATCCAAAGATCCAAGTAACTCTCTTTGCTCACTAACTATATTGAAATAGGACTGGCCACTAGTATTCTTCTGTGCTTTCCAACCTGCGCATTTTGACCCTCCAAATACCATTCTCTGATTTGCATGAAATACTGGTTAGTTCTATGTCTTTAGGCCTCTAAAACTTTCTGATTCAGATTAAAAAATCTCCCAGTTTCTGCTTGAAAAGACTGGACCTATAATTAAAACGCATTTCAAGCCAGTAGATGGCAGATAATTTTCTCTATAGCTACTCTGAAGGAAAATTTAACAATAACAAGAGAATCACAACCATCTGGAGAAGCTCTTACAAAGGAGAGTAAATAAGTCAACCCTTAGTATGCTTCCATCATGGGCTCTCATCATTGGTGTGGGATGATTACATTGAAATCAAGGTGGCAGGATACAGGAGGTGGGATATATCTGTTAAACATTTTCTCCAAAGGCCCCTGTGTGTTTGGATAATATTAGAAGCGCTTGAATTAAGTGTGTTTACTACATGTGTTCTCATGGTAGCTTTCCTCTGTGACTTCAACAGCAAACAGAACATAGTCCTGTTCATGCATTTTTTAATACTGGAAAAAGAGGACAGGGAATTAATGATATAAATATAGGGAATATGCCCTTTGGCAGAAATCTTTTAGTGAAATGTTATAATACAAGAAGAGCATAAACGTGTAAACATGAGCATAACCAGTATACCTTCTTTTTGTATTTAGTTCCAAGTTATGTATTTAAAATAAATGGAAATATTATGGCATGTTGGCACGCTGTATAAAATGCAAAGCAGGGCTGATAGTGCGGAAGAACGCCAATACTGTCACCTCTTTCAGGGGGTCACTAGCAAAGTTAGGCTAACTTAATAATGAGGCCTTGGAAGCAGCTAATTGCCTGTCACTGATTTTTGCCAATAAAGCAGTATAAAGGGAGTTTGGAAGAAAATGTGCTCCTTGTTAATTCTTCAGATAGAATATCACTAACAGGCGGCACGATAAAATGCAATCAAAGCACTAAAAATTAAAGTGCACTGCATATCTTTAAAGCAACATTAGCAGCTTTGTTATTTAAGTCCATTGAAGAGCTGAAAAGTAATTGTTTCCACTTAGCAAGCCCATCCATTATAAAATACTTTGCCACTTGCATTGTGCACAGATTTGTGTGTGTGTGCAGGAGCATTCAAACACATGGTGGCAGCAACAGCCCGCACAGGAATATCTTTCTGTCTGCTGCTAATAAAGCTGCAGGTCTGGTTAATATGTTAACACTTTTAGTGTCAACTGCACTTTTAAAGATAAATAAATAAATATATAAATACAATATTTTCTTTTATTATACTTTGAGTAAACACTTTTCCGCTTTGATGTATTTATATGTGTGTGTGTGTGTGTATGTTTGTTAACATTCAATCTGATGTCTTTATGATGTGATCGGACCTTTGGCGCCATAATCCGATCTGTAGTTCGAGTTCGGATCTCATTTCTCCCGTTCAATTCAGCGCAAAACTACTATTGACACAAGAGCCAGAAACTACTGAAGAGCGACCAACTCATTCATCAACCGCACACCAAAGCCAATCTACAGTAAGTCAATTGCTGTTATTAGAAATATGAAATGTTAGTTTTTTTTCTTTAACTAATTGTGTTAAAGGGATAAAATTAGTTCGATAACTTCCATGCACTGTGAAAACATATAGGCCTGTGTCTGTTTCTAAGACTGTCCTGAAGTACGATGATGAACTACATGGTTGGATCTTAACATAATTTTCAACTCATTGGTACTGATCTCACACAGATTTTATTATTAATGGGTTTATAAGTATTCAACTGTCTCACTCCTCTGGGCAGAATAAAAACAGTAAAAAAAGCAAGAAGTGTCCACACCTGTTTCTTTTTGTTTATAGTCATGTCACGAAGAAGCTCTCGACTGGAAACCACTGGATATTATGACCTTAACGGACACCCATCAATCTCTTACAAGGAGAAAATGAACAGGTAATTTAAAGTGTAAATGTCTATGTAGTTGTGCATCAACGTAATGTTCTATCGCATACATTGTAGATATTTATCACAGGTACCGTTTATTTCCTCATCCATTTTCAAAGCTCTCACTCTCATTTTCAATACATTCAGGATTTTCAGGACTCACCACTCATCCCATCACAACCCAGCAATCAGCAGCTCTGGGAACAGCAAAAGACATTTCCCCTTCATGATACTGTTTTTGTTTGTTCCCATTTTGACTTTTGGTAAGTCCCCACTCTGCCCATAAACAATTGAATCAAGTACAGCAACTTGTGAGTTTTTTAGAGTGTGCGACCTCTGGATAAAAGAACCCTGACCTGATGATGCCATCTTTTATCAGTCCATACAGCAGGATTACTGTCCCCAGTTGTTAAAGTGAGCAGCAACGTCTTGAATCCAGGACTTTCTGAGTCCCTTGTGCCACCTCTCATCAACACTGACAGATGCAGTGACTTGGAGAAGGAAGTGAACCAGCTGAGGTAAAAATTGCTAATATTAAAAAAGCATATTAATTCCCCTTTTCCAGCAGCCGACAGATTGCCAAATTTTGCTCTACAATCGCTGGGTGAGACATCGAATTCACTGTCATTATATTCATCTGCCAAATTGAAATTCACACTTTTACTTTTTACATGTCTACAGCTGCCTCACATTCTTTGTGTGTGTGCTGTTGCGTGCAGGAGCAAAGGTTATACGACAACTGACGTCCAAATCACACTATTGGGGCAAGACATGATAAAAAGAAACCAGCTTTTCACCCAGGTACTGTTATTCAGGTAGGACCAACACACAGAAAACCTAAACTCTAACTACATGATGTTATAGTTTATTCTTCCTTTTTGCTGTCTATGTATTTATTTTCCTCATGCAATACACATACATACATACATAAAGAGGTACAACAAGATGCCCAACTGGATTTCTATTTCTTTCTTTCTATCAGGGAATGAAGAATTTAAAGCACCAGGGAACACCTCTGGGAACCTTCATTTGCGATTATGATGGCGATCCATTTCAGACGTTTAAATATCTGTGAGTATTACACCATCATTAAACATGTCCAGATACATACAAGATTTCATTCTGATTATGTTATTGTCTTTACTTTAACTCATTTTGACCTGTGAGTGAGGGTGAATCATTGAATGATTGGATATTAGATATTTATTCTGGTGGCTTGGTTTCTAAGTGGTTAGCATGCAGCTGGATAGGGGAAGGTTTATTTTTCTGTGTACAGTTTTGTGTACAGTTTGCATGTTCCTTACAACATGACATTGAGTTTTCTCCGGGTGCTCTGGTTTCCTCACAAAATGTAAGATATGTGTGTTGTTTATTTGGCTACTCTGGACTGCCCCTGTGACTATAAAAGATAAGCAAGGTAACAATTTTTGAGTAAACAACAGTATTTTGAAACAACAAAAAAAAAAAAAGGGATGGGATGTATGAACTATGTTCTGCATGTCTGTGCTTGTGTAAGTTTGTGTAGACATGCATATTTAGGTTAACTGGTGATTCTGACTATAAATTTTCCATAGGTCTGATTGTGAGTGGTTGTTGGTCTCTGTAAGTTGGCCCTGTGATGGACTTGCGCCATTTGGACTTGCCCAATCGGAGCTGAGATTGGATCCAACACCCCCCATGACCTGGATGAGCAGCAGAGGACGGATGATGATGATATAAATGAATGCATTTATATCAATGTTATTTTGAACAAAGAATAAAAATAAATAAATCAAATAAATAAAAATAATGAATAGAAAACGATCAATTACTAAACAACACCAACTTAAACAACATCAGATATTCAGGAGTAGAAAAAAAAAAAAAAAGTCACTTGTGATCACATGCCAAAACCATACTGTGAGTGTAATATGCTCAGTTAAAAGCATATTGTGACATTTCTTTTTAATTTTGAGGAAAGTTGCTGAGACCACTTGCTGTATATTTTAATATAGATCAGAAAAAAAAAATAGATTCAAATGGAAAAAATCATTTTGAAAAAAGAGGCATGTTTTCAATGCGTTGGAATGTCAAAACTTTAAACTCATTTTTGTTTTCGCAAAAGAAACACATTATCATAAAATCTTGAAAGTGCAAGCATTAATATGGCTCCCTGGTGAAGAGAACATAAACAATGACAATAACATGGATTGATTTGGATATTTTCCAAGCTAAATAACATCTATGTATGATTATCAAAATGATTTTCAAAGTGAATATTTTTTTCCACTCCATTCATGTCCCGGAAGTGAATCTATTCTACATCCGGGTTCGCCGATGTTCCAGAGCCGGATGACGGATGGATAATTTAGGGCAAAGAAACTGCAATTTACACCGTTTACTGAGACGACTGTGAGCCTTCATCGCCGGAAATGGCATCGCAGATCCCCATAACGATCCGGGCTCAGCCGACGGCCGCCGGCTCGGCCGCTCTCCGGGGGAAGAAACGCGCCGGTGGTCTGGCGGTGTCAGCCGCTCCGCAGGCCCCGGGGAGCGGGGGGAAGAAGAAGAAAGCCCCGCAGACAGCAGCACCGACAGCACACACACAGGTGACACACAAACACACACACACACACACACACGGGGATGTTGCGTTATAATCACCGTGCTTCCGCGGCTGATAATTGCGGCTTTCTCAGACTGTCACTCAAAGACCATCGTGCACTAAAATGACTTGGAACAACATCAACCAAACACAGAAAAAACACCACAAGGTGCACATTATTTCTGAAAGCTCCATCCGTTTTTCATTTAGTAAAAGCAACTGGGCTCTGGTGATTGATCCCTTTGTTTATTATTCATACTGTATGGGCACTTAGTAAGGCCTTGCCAAGGTTTATGTGGTTAAGGTGCAGAGTATTTCAATTAGTGTTACCTAAAGCTCAGAATAATCATTGACAGGACATACAAATCCCAACAACGCAGAGGAGAATGCAGAAGAAAAAACAGTCTTTATGTCCTAAAAAGCAGCACACTTGTAGACTTTGTGCCACAAAACAAAATGTCGCTACGTGTACAGGTTTACTATAGTCTGTGGAAGACACATTTCTACTAAAAACAACAAAAAAAAAAGGCAGACATTGAAGAGACATGTTTTTATAATGCTGCTATATATCCACTCGCAACACTTTATGTGTTCGTACTTTATTTGTTAGATTATATTTAAGCCCAATAAAAAGCTAGTAGCTTCTGATTTTAAAAATGTGACTGCTGCTGGTCTGAAAAGCTGTTGTTTTCTCACGCTTCATCAGACAGCAGCAGTGGAGACGGCGGCAGAGGTGAAGACAGCAGGCTCAGTAGACAGTGGTCCAGCAGCCACCGCAGAGTCTACAGCAAAGCCTCCACCATTCAAAGATGCCACATTTATGGTGAGGATCTGTGTCTGTCTTGGTTCGAAATTCATTTGCTTCTGTTTCTTCCTTCTCAGTTTCTGTCCTATTTTTATTTCCTTCTCAATCTTGGCAGCATTCTGGTATTGGCGGTGCAGCAGCAGGCAAAAAGAATCGGACGTGGAAGAATCTCAAACAGATTCTGACTTTGGAGCGGACGTTACCCTGGAAGCTCAACGATCCCAACTGTGAGTATGCTCATCATCATCTACCTGTTATGTTTTTGTCTTTATTACAGCTTAACAATCAGGCCTTATTTCTTCATTCAAACAAAAATTGACACAAAAAATTGACTTTTTATGGTGTATAACCACTTCCACAGAATAAAAAGACATATTTTATGCTAACCAGTATTTTAATGATTGATTTTTCTGTGTTTACAGATTACAACATCGACGCCCCTCCCTCCTTAAAACCTCCCAAGAAATACTCCGACATCTCTGGCCTGCCAGTGAGTAATTGGTTTGCTAAAAGTGTGATTTAACAAGGAACTGCATGGCCTCGGCCAAGTCTTATGTAAACTAAACAACGGTTTTCTTTTCTCAGGCAAACTACACAGACCCGCAGACAAAACTACGCTTCACATCCACTGAGGAGTTTTCCTATATACGCCTCCTCCCCACTGATGTTGTGACAGGTTACCTGACCCTTCGAAAGGCGACATGCATCGTACCCTGACGGCAGAGCGAGGCCTGAAACATGTTGGAAGCAAAGGGACTCTGTGCGCTCACAGAGAACTCACCCAAATGTGAATACAACTGGAAAGATCGGTTCGTAGGCTGATCAGTGAAAAACATCAGCATTGCTGTTTTGAAAAAGGCAATTTCAGTCATAATTGTTACTGTGTGACTAAATAAACAGATTTTTTTTTTCATCTAGAAAAACAGAACTCTTTAAATGATTTCCTCATTCTGTTGTTTGTTAGACATGTTTCTATGGGAAGTGTTCCTGGAAGTGATAATATCACTATGAGAGAATGTCCAGTTAAGTGGACACATTTCTGATTCGGACAAAACTGTGTGTGAAACAAAGTAATGGATCATTTTCCTTCTTACTTGTTAGAATGTATTTTTCAGTGTCTGGGATAATATTTTGAAATTAAGTGTTCTGACAGACCCTCAAGCGAGTTTGTGCATTACTAAGTCACAAACCTTACAAACCTGAGGGTTTGTAAGTTATTTCTCAAGAAGCATCTATGGCTACGAAACTGTATCCCCTTTGTGGTAAAATGTCTGTTTCCAGGGGTGAGAGTGTCTTTTTACACCACGAAAAATGTCAGTAACTCAACTGAAAATTCAATGTGACTGATGCAGAGCAATGTTGCTGATGTTGAACAGCTGTTGGAAGGCATTGGTCCATTTCAGATTGTCAGTTTGTTTTCTATCACGTGCCTATTAAAACCAAAATATATTTTTGTCTGAAAATGGAGGCTGACACAATTGCTGGCAGGACTTGTATATGACAACCTCTGATTACACTTGTTCAACGCTGATATAAAACACTTATTAACACAAGCTTTTATCAAAACAACCACACCTGCTACAGTACTACGCTTCACCTTGCATCTTCTGCTTATGCAGAGGCCCGCATGTATGTAAACCATGGAAATGTAGCTGTGCCAAGATTTGCCAAGCTGGCTAAATTTAACGTGCCATATATAAATGTAGAATTTGTTCCACATGATTTTAATTCCACAGCTACATTTGATGGATGATTTGCTCAGCAACTTCAGGTGAACATGTGTCATCCATCAGACATGGCAGGCATCCAGGATAATTTCCATGCTACATTTCATGCTATTTCTCACAAACTTGATGAATGAGGTCCAATATATTTCCCATGTGGGTGATCCCCCATTAAGCAAATGATGAGAATAAATGCACCTGCAAAGTCACAGAGGACCAAAGCCTTGTGAAAATGAAAAAAATTGTCATGCTTTGCATGCAGAAGCCCCCGGATTCAAACTCCAGCCACAGCGCAAACCAGTGGTAGGCTTGTGGCATTCCCGGGCCCAGATAAAAGGAGGGTCGTGGCAGCGTAAAAACCGGCCAAATCCATCATGCAGGTCACAACGCTGACTTGCTATGACGACCCCTAAATGGGTAAAAGAGATTATTATTTAAATAATAATAAAAAAGAAAATTATTTCACCAGAAATCTGACGTGTTATACTTCACCCTACATTTATTTTTTTTAAAGCAAAAATAAGTGGCACAAACATCCAGAGTGACAAGGTGCAGAAATAGAATAATATTAGTAT
Organism: Echeneis naucrates; assembly: GCF_900963305.1. Lineage (NCBI taxonomy): Eukaryota > Metazoa > Chordata > Actinopteri > Carangiformes > Echeneidae > Echeneis > Echeneis naucrates. The sequence goes on from NC_042516.1 coordinate 13,746,152, forward strand.
TTCTACAATTGGCCATTCTAATGTAACTTCTCTTAGAGCTGGACTTTGAGAATCAAAGCAGCATTTCCATTCCTGCGGTGGCATCTGAACCTACACAGTGATTAATGAACAGCATCAAGGCTTTCTGCTACTCTGGCACATGAGCCAAAGGAGGTTGCATGTGTAGGTGCTTTCACATTTTTGCCCATAGCTGAATGGTGTTCAGTCAGGAAAGCCGTTGTGTCAGTTGATTTGTTTGCTTTGGGGTGGTGGGAAATTACACAGGAATATGCATTATATTAATTAGCTTTGCACTCATTGCTGACATGCACACACACGCACACAAGCCTTGCAGTTACCCTCGTTTTGCAGTCACCCTTTGTCACCACTTGGATGTGCCAGAGCTCTGCTCATTCTGCCATCCAGACTCACTAAGTGTACTTGGTGCCCCAGCATGAGTCAATGAGATGACACAAGTGTGTCCATTTCTGATGAAACCCTCCGATTTATCAACACGCACTGAGATCTCAGTGCCTCTAGAGAATTTATTCAGTAACAGGTTTGACTGCCTTTCACATATTTGTGGTGTTTGATGAAAGCTGGGAAGTAAAAGGCTGCTATAAATCAAGGAAGCATACTAAATAGTAATATGATTAATATGAATGATATGATAAATATTATCATTATGAATAGTACTCAAACAGTTTACACATTCACTGAAGTGCCAGCACATACTGATAGACATGAATATAGCATTCATAATGAACTATAATAGAACCACGAGCACACTGATTTAAACAGGCTGATGACAATCATTACTAATTTTAGTGTCGGCACTGAAATGGATGTATGCAATTTAGGACTACATCCCAATCATATAATAATCGTAATTAAGGAATTGATTGTGGCATGCATAAAATGACTCATCTGCCTTTGATGGAGGCTTTGGCACCTGCAGCACTGCACAGGATGTGCGTTTTTTTGGAAAATGCACACATTAACAGCTGAAATCAAGGATTGGCTCCTCTGTTAATTTTGTTTTCAGGTTTATACTTTGGTGAACTTCTGCTGGCAAGTTTAAGCTACATCAGGGAGATACAATATGTGAATTAAAGCCGTCTTGGGGACCTGTCTGCCCTTGGGTTTTGGGTCACTGTCACATTTTAGTGGGATGGATGATGGAGATGGCACGAGTGCTGTGTAATGTCTAGAGACTGTAATCATTTAGCTCCTCTCACTATGCAGCACAGTTTTTCCTGGATTGCCTTTCACCCATTTCCCTGCACTTATGGAGATGTGACAAATGCAACTTTTTAGAAGTATTTGGTGGATTTGATGGGCATGTATTTGATGCAGATTTGTTTTTGATGATGGCTCAGTGTGCCGTCACCACCAGGAAGAAGCATTTGCTTCAAGACTGATATAATCCATCTTATATTATCGTATCACATCGTATTACTCATCTGACACATCTTACATGAAAAGAAAAATGAGAACTACTCTAAAATGTCAGGGCGGAGAAATGGACTGCACCACCAGCACTGGTAAGCTGATCGATAGACCAGCTTCACTGCCTGCTGAGCCAGCAGGGGAACTTTCATATTTATGTTTTTGACCTATTGGAACAGCACAAGTATCACAGAGAACTTCTTTACTGCCTGTTAACAAAGATATAACAGCCTGAATCTGTGTTACTTCACCACATAAATTATTCTGGTACAGCTGTTTAGGCCCAGTGTTTATGGTGGACTTCAGTTATGACACTGAACATCAAGCCAAAGAAAGGGATCAGCTTCAAACACATGTAGAGCATGATCCTTTCAACAAATCCAGCTCACAGAAGCCTTTCTGGAAAAAACAAAACAAAACAAAACAAAACAAAACAAAAAACCACACCCACACCTTGCACTGAAATGTGGACAGTTCAGTGTGTGTGGAGTGTGGAGAAAAACCCCAGCTTTTGCAGCTTTTGCAACTTCCTGAAACCAACTGCCACAACAGTCCTGTTCTCCCTTTCCTCTTTTTTAATTTTTTTTTTTTTTTTTTGCTGCAAATGGCAATGTGCAGGTGGAAGTGAAAAGTGGGCAGAGCTCCAAGTGCTCTCCAGCTCTGGTCTCCGCAGTCCTCACATAACCTCTGTGTTAGAGATGGGAGGAGTGCAGCTGAAATCTGAATCAACTTCTTAACAACTGTCTGGAGACAGCAGAGAAAACCTCCCGGCAATCCCAGTCCATGTTTTTGAATCACAGCTGGTGTTCGGCTCACACCAGGAACTGTGGCTACCAGTGGATGGCTCCCTGGAAAATTAATATTTGAACTTCTGTAGTCTGTTTACAGATCTTTTGTACCAAGGGCTACTTAAATTTTACAACTTACTGAGAGATTGTTTATACTTTATTTACAAGGATTCTGTGTTTCACATATTGCAAGACAGTGTCAATGTAAATTTTGAATAAAAGGCTGGTTTAACAGGGTGAACAGTCCTGTCTATGCATACTCCAGGTTAAACAATATGCTATAATTTTACACAGTTTCACCACCACCACCATCTTTGTGTGATATAAAGTCTGATTGTTTTTATCCTGCTGCAAAACTAACGCCAACCCCACATTCATAATAAAGTTCAGAGTTTAAATATGTTCTGTTAAAGTTGTTTTATCAATAATATTTTTATGTCTTAGCAGTATTGGAATAAATCTTTGGAATTTCTTGTTGTCACCATGAATTTGCCAGACTTAAAGTTACGGTGCCCTGCCAAAAGGTAGTCAGGTACATAACCCCTACAAAAATATAAAATGTAAATCCTCACTCTACAGGTACTTGTGGTTGGATGGTATTGCCTTTGGAGAGAAGCAGGCTAGCTGTTGCTCTCTTCCAGTCTTTATGCTAAGATAATTTAACCAGATGCTAAGAGCATGATATTGTTCTTCTGATTTAACATTTTGAAAAAAAGTGAGTCTATTTCCCACATCTCAAATTATCCCTTTAAAGGTTTTTCTTCCCTGCTTCCATGCTGTATTATGAGGCCAAGCACCAGTTCGTGCTTAGGCAGCAAATTCTCCTGAAACTCCTTTTCTGCCTATTTTATTTCAACGTCGTCATGATTTCTTCATGTGCGTGCTATCACTGCTTTAAGCTATATTTGATTTTGGAATCTTGAGAAACCTTTGCCCTTCATTGACTTCATGGTTGCACTTTGTCATTGCTTGTGAGATTTGCCACTCTTGCCGCACAGTTTCACGGCCCATTTCGGCCACAAGAAAATAAAAAAATAGGGAAACAAACAAAAGCAAACACTAACTGATGCTTTAAAGAGGCTGCTTTTTAGTTCATTTCTCTCCTAGTTTAAATGCTGCCTGAGAAAGAGTCCCCAGTTGTTATTGGGCTGTAGAAGTCAAACAGCAAAGAGTCATCAGATAGCTAATCAACTCATTCAGTTATCATTACACTGGGCTAAATCCCTGTTAATCCCACTGAAGATTCAATCAGTGCTCCCTCACAGGTCAGTTTGTCCCTCTGTGTGTGTATGTGTGCTCACATTTAGGCAAAGAGGACTGAGAGAAAGGTAATTCTTCATGTTGATAGACAATGATTGTCCTTCGATGGGCCACATTCACCGCCTCCTCTCTGTCCTTCTTCCCTTCAGTTTCCTGTCCTGTCCGCTCCTATCTCTCCTCCTCTCCTTTCCTGTCTTCTCTCTCCTCATCTGGCTCTCCCTCTGTCTCTGCTGGCTGGAGGATTAGCACTTTGGTCTTTGATTGATAAGTCTTCTGTCAGTATATCTCTCCCCGTCTATCCCTCTCTCTCCTTGTATGTTCGTATCCCCTGTCCTTCCTCTTTATCAAGAACTTACATACATACTGTGTATCTACATAGAGCCCAAGATATGTGTAAATCATATGACTGTTGGGTAAATATAGAAAATGACAGACTGTAGCTATTATATTATCCATTGAGCTGTAGCTTGGCTTGAACAAGATCCAGGAAGTTGTTTGTCTGGCACATTCACAGTATATTTTTGGAAGCTTACATAGCCTGGGTCTAATACCCGCAAACAACATTCACTCTAAATATGTGCAGCACTGAAATGGCCACTTCAAATACTGTACTGGACTAAAATGGGACAAATTTATCAGATCTTTCGGGAAAGGTCACAAAAGCAATTTTGCCACTTACTGTAGAAGGCAACATTAAACTGCCAAGTTTATGAATGGAGTTTGACTTGAAACTCTGTCCCGATGAGACAGAGTGCATTATTAATTCGAACACATCCACCCATCTATCCATCTATGTCCTACTTTACTTGGCCCAATGTCTCTCTGTTGCTCAGATTTGCTCCATCCACGGCTGAGTAAAGTGTCATTGGACGGAGAGAGAGAAAGGTAATTGGAGGCATGTGACCCCACAACCTTCTTTATGTCAGATGGAACCAATCTCACCAATCTGAGAGAGACCATCTATTCATACCTACCTACCATGATGTGTTTGTGTGTGTATGTGTGTGTAATGGGTAGTGCCCATCCATTCACACTGCTGCTGGTGATGCAACTGTGCTTAAAGGCTATTACATGTCAGGACTGGATTTGTGTGCTTTCAGGTGTGTGTGTGATAGTGTGTTTTTGTATCTTTGGACCTGATGTTTTAGCGCCAGCTCAACTCCAAAAGCCAATTTAATGGCTGGCGGCTGAATTTCAATCGCAGACTGGAGAAATAATTCTGGATGACTAAATTAACTTGCAAATGTTCTCTTTCCTTTGGGAGTTTATAATGCTCATTTTGAGACCATTACATTTAACATAAAACATACATGACAGTAATACACAAACAGGAGAGTCACAACACAAAATTATTTTTTTATATATTGTAAAGTAAAAGTAGTTTTTCAAAATGGAAACAAAAGTCAACTCCTTACTGTAAATTCCTCCATCCTAGTGTCGTAGAGAAAGTTTATATTGATACTGCAGAGGCTTTATGAGCCTCATTGTCTGCAATAACTACTCCCCCTTCTTATACACACACACTTTCATGTTATTAAGCCATACTTGTGCACTGGATATACCTCAGAGGGAGGAGCGCCATAATTTCATTGACTTTAGATGTAAAACAACAGTTGCTGGCTCAGTGTGTGTGTTTGTGCAGTGTGTTTTTAAACCTTTCATCCATCCTTATCACTGTGCATAGGAGCACTGGTCCATTTCCATTCTGCATCACGTTCTGCTTGCCCTTGGAGAACAATACAGAATCCATTGACTCCAGCAGATACAAGCTGGTGTCTCGAACACACACGGTATCATTTACCTTTTAGGGATGTTTGTGTTTCTATGCATGCCTTATGTGTGTGCGCAACAGTCATAGAGACAGTCAAAGAGAACATATATGAACAGAAAGAATGACCTGGAGCACACACATACACACACTCACACTCTGATGCACAGTTAGTGTTTGGGGAGAGTGTGAGGGTAAATGAAGCATGAAATGAAGAGCCAGAGAACGTTTCTTCCCCGGGGAGCTGCTACAGTGGACTGACACGGACCAGGCTGAGATAGATCAGGATGGCGAAGGCCGAACCTCAATCTAACTCATTGAATCAGCAAAGCCCCTTTGCTGATTTAATGGGGCGCTTTCCTGATATAAACCCTTTTTGACTGTGACTCCTAACTGTTTTCTTTTATTTAGAAACACATGATGATCAACATTTTTCTGTCATTTGAAGAAATGTGTGGAGTTGACAGTTGCTATTTCAATTACAGCTGACATGCCCATGTTTATGTATAACTAGCATTTCAATCTGGCTCTTAAAGGGCAGGGCCAGAAACACACCAGTGAATCTTCTGCAGATATGAACCAAAGACAAACAGCCAATGACCCATGTGCTTTTACAATCACTGACGAGTCCTGTGAGTCGTTCCACATGCAAGAGCTACAAAAACCTGCGGAAGTGAACATTCCCCTGGCTGAGATTATTCTGTGGTGGGAGAGGAACTAGAGTAATGCCCATGGAGCAGCCTCGGCGAGATGCAGGAGACTCTGGCCAGGAGTGACCCAACATATCTGTTGACTGGAGGAAGTGGCACTCAACTAGAAAGTGGGGTGACTGGATGACATTGTGAAAACACCCATGAAGGAGGGGGAGACTGCAAAACAGTGAAAGGATTGGTCAAGTGAGAAGGGGAGACACCAAAGAGCAGAGCACCAATGTCTGAGGGGCAGCTGAGGCACATACTGCTACTTTTGAAGAGGCAGTTCAAACAGTCAAGTAGGGATGAGAAAAAGAAGCTGGCAAAACTCTGCAGCATTCTCGGTAAGAAACTTTGATATTGTGCAGACTGCAGGGGGGAGACGAAAGAGGGATCCCTTTGTGTTTACCAGAGAGTTACCACACCAGAAGTGCCAAAGCTGCCTTGCTTCCTCAAAAGAGACGATACACAACCATATTCAACATACCCAAAGGGATGAAGCACAAGGGAAACACCTGAGAAAATACAGAGTGATCAATCCACCTGAACCAACCACTGACCTTGACATCAAAGAACACATTTATAGGGTGATCTGGAGGAAATGGGTAGTCAGACAACAGAGATTCGCACACAGGGAATGGTCTCCCATGGAGACGAACTCCCAGGGTGCAGGGAAACCAACAACCTGAGAGGCGGCAATATTCTTCTTAGGCAATCAAACTACTTTCATTACTGCAAAAACTGATGCATCAATGTGTCCCACGGCGCAAGGAAGAGGAACACTTGGTGTCACTATCGCTGGTGTCAAAAACAAATGCTTAAGGTAATTACTGAATTTGAATCTCATTTGAATACCATTAACCAGCTTAACAATTAAAGACTATCAGACTGAAAAACATATGTGAGAGCAGGAGAATATCCAAATCAAACCTCAGCAGGTTTCCTTGAGTAGCTTCAGCGGTGTGCTTTAAAGCTTTTTACTTAATCTGAGGTTTTCTGTATAAGTAATTGAGTTTGGTCTGACATATGTATATATATATGGTCATTCTAAATAATGTCACAGATGACTCCTCATAAAGGAGGATCTGACCTTTTCACCAGCAAATGATTTAGTGAAGTTGGTTTAATGGCTAAACCAAACTGCACCTTTACTTTAGTGTTGTAACATCTTTACTAAGTTGATTAATTTTCAAAAATGATTTCTAATGGCTAATATGTGCCACATTTGCCAATTCAGGAGCTGCTCCTACAGTTTATGTCCAGGGTTAAAGACGGATGGATCCGAAGAGCCAGTATCACAGCTGAGTTGAGAAAAATGATCCGAGAATGTTCCAGTGGGATTGGACCTCAGCCACGAGGGCCACACTCCAACATAAAAAATAAGTGGTATTCCCCTTTAATGGCCATTGTTAACATTATTATCCCAGACTTGACTGCCATAGCAGGTCACCTAATTCTACTGGAAGCAGCTCTAGCTTTTCTCTCCATCACCAGAGTCCATTACAATTGAGTCTTATCTCCTCTAATATGCTCTGCTGTTAATGAACAATCAGCCCTGTTAATGTCCTGCTAATTAATGGTCCATCAGCCTCTTCAGAGTGGTAATTAAGTGCCAGTTGAGGCGTCTAATTGGCATGATTCTGATTGGATCGAGTCACGCTTGACCCTCTGGGACACAGGAAGTGAATTACAGCGTCATGGTTGTGGAGAGGACTTTCACAAAGACAGCTGACTTGCTTGTTTAAGCAATATAGCCATCTTGTTGACCTGCACAGAAGTGAGGAGAGTGACAGTTTCACTTGAGTGAATCTGTCAGAGGACAAACTATCACATCTTAATAAAACAAAAAAACAATGGTCAAGAGCTTTTCTTTACTTTTTTTTTTTTTTAAATCAACAATGTTAGGTGATTGAGAGGTATCACACACTTCCATTCCTAAATTACCTTTAAAGGTAATGCATTGCCGATTAGTGTGTCATTAAGAAGCAGAAAGATACAAAAAAGTGTAATGTCTTGCATTGAATATTTTAGAATCACTCAATATTAGATTTTTGGAGACTTAAGCAACAATGCACAACGATGGGCAATGATTAACTGGAGGTTTTTCCCTATGAGTAAATTCTGTTAGTTCACATATCAATATTTACTAGAGAAACTTTAGGAGAGGTTAAAATTAAACGCTAGAATGCCAAACCCCTGGATGAAAGAATAGAGCAGCTTATGTCTATCATGGTTGGAGTACAAACAATATCAAACAAGCTTCACACATGGCTGATGGTGAGCTCCTTCAGTAATTAGTTACAGTCAGCTGTGAAAAAAAAGAAAATATAAACAGAAGTTTAAACTAGCTTGAATTGTGAGATACGGTCACATATGGCCGGATGCTGGCTATGAGCTGGCCGCTTAATTAGTTTGACTCTTAGAAAGAACAGAAATAGCCAAAGGTTCAGGGCAAAGTTTAAGGCTAAGCGCAGAGCTGATATCATACACGCTAACAGTGCGAGGTGGCGGTTTTCACTCACATATGGCTGACTGGTTGCTTCAAGCTGTTGGATAATGAGCAAGAGAAAGGTAAAGAGACAGGGGGAGGAAGCAAGCGCGAAGAAAAAAGGAGGTAGAGGGGAAGGTGAGGGTGGCCAGAGAGAAAGAAAGGGGATGGAATGGGGGAATATGGGTGTGAGGTGGTTTTTATAATGAGGGGACAAAAGAGACAAACACCTGAGAAGAGATGGAAAGAGAGAGGGAGATGGTTGGAGGCAAGTAAAGATTCCATTTGGCAGCTACTGTACATACACACAACATGTGCACACACACCTACTACACACACATACTAGTTGCTTGGAGCAGCTTGGGATAATAAGAAACACAATAAGGTGGTTTTTATAATGAGAAACAACAGCTGAACCACCGATGGCAGAGAGAAACGTGTAAAGGGTTGCAGGCAACGGAGAGCTCTACTTACTGCACAAAACAAGCTTCTGCATGGAAATAGAAAGTTGCCATATTATACACATACTTCCAGAAAAAAATGTGGGGATGGAAATGTGTAGAATCCCTGACTACAAGACGGCTTCTATCATACACAACAGTTTATAGATGCACCATTTGGGAAACGAGATGTAGACAATTTGTAGGACAAAGGAAATGAGCTACCCCCCTCCGTCACTTCAGAAATTGGGATCTGCTATTGCCAGTTGAAATTACTATTATTTCACTGTTATTACAGTTAATGGAACCCCCCCCCCAAAAAAAAAAACAAAAACAAAAAAACAAACAACGACAAAAAACACACCAATGTCAGAAATTTGATATTAAATATAAAATATGCAATACGTGCACTGTCCTAAAATGGCCAAAGTCACTGTGTTGTCACATTGCAGCGGCGACAAAGTCTAATTATGTGTTTAAATAGTGAGATGAAGACTGACACATGACTATATATGACTATAAATGTGACAGAATAGCAGGATGTTTTTAATGGACATTTAAACAAGGTGCCTCCATGGGCTGTTTTTATTTGTGCCGGTGAGCCTAAAGCATGTACTGAATACTGACGTGTGTGTGTGTGTGTGTGTGTGTGTGTGTGTGTGTGAGATCAAACAGCTCTCCAGCCTTCTTCTTTTTTTCTCCTGGATAAGCACTTTGTTGTCCTTGGGAGACTGCTGGTGCTTGGCTTCTCGTGCAGTCGCCAAGCGCGCTTCCACGGAGCTGTGCACGTGAGGTGACCTTCCTTTGCCTCTGGCTCAGTCACGCTTCTGTGCACCACACACACACACACCCACTCACACTCACACTCACACTCACAAAGTACATGCACATACCTTTGTGGCCTCAGGATAACACACTTTGTCCCCCTGCAATGTTTCAAACTGACACACATCTATTGTGTTGTTCACTTTAATGGACCAATAGAAACGCAAACTACCGCATTTACTCAAATGAACACATATGAAACAACTTTATGTTACCATCCTTCTGCCGCACACATCCACACACAACTACACACACACATACATACTGTATAACATAAAGCATCCATTTCCATCTCCAGGGGCCATACTTAGTGCGGGTCACACAGGTGTCCCATAGAGTCAGCCACCTTCGCCTTCTCTGCCGTTGGTTCAGTTTGTTCTAAACAAATATTATCACACATTGAAAATTGCAGGACGTAATACTGGAATGACTGTGTTCATGTGTGAAAAGTGCCACTGTTGATTTTGCACATTTATTAGTTTGGTTTAATTGCATTTAGTCATAAAATCCCCCAAAGACACTGCTGCAGCAATGAGAAATGTATTTGTTTTTCTATAATAATCAGGTTTCCAGAAAAATTTAATTCAAACCTAGTTTCAAGGAAATAGGCACATGAAAATATTAATTTGTTTGTGTTTCCATCCATTTTTGTAATGCCAGGAGTTGTTTTGTCAAGATAAACAGGTAATGTTAATTTGGCTGTTGGATGACATTATACTATTTCAGAAAAACAGGGCAGAAGAAACTGTAGTTAAAAAAGGCAAACATTGTTACTTTGGATAAATATTAATGGAGAGACACTGACTCTCTCTGAAGTACCAGATCTGTTTTGGTAGGCTTAAACCGACCTACAAGCTGGTTACAGGATACAGGGCCCGGCCTCTCGTACTTCTGTATGACTTTTGCGTGATATGAACACAAACCTGTACGCTTCATGTTATCAGTGAACAAATCCTTTTCCTTCAGAATGCATTCAACTAAACCCTTTAACAGGTACAAGTGTGATTTCTAAAACAGTCCTACAGCCCATACAGGCGCCGCACTGTTACAGCAGTGATAGACGTGTGGCAGGGATGTGAGGGCTGCTCTTGCAGCCCAGATGTTGACCTCGCTGTGGAGCCTCAGAGCTGCTGTGAACATGGGCAGAAAATCACCCTGGGTGTTTCCATGGCTTTCAGGTCTGTGCTGACAGATGTTCATTAGAACAAACAAGCAAACATGTACACGCACAAACAGGCACACATACACACAGCCAATAACTTGATGGCATCTCCTCACTTCACTGGCTCAGCCTCTCTCTCAAAGCCATTCAGAGGACAATGAAGAATCACTCATGCCATTTAGAGCACACCTTCTCCTCTTAAAATCCAGTTCATTACGGATTTATGCTTCCTACCGAGACAATATGTGGCATGGACAATGTGGAGAATAAGCCTAAATGGTTTTGATGTCATTATTATCAGACATTAACAACCAATAATCAGAAAGGGAGTTTGGGAGAACTACAATTTTGATGCTTCACTACTATGGCTCCCAGAAGAATGAATATAATTTGACGCATCTTGTCTGTTTCCGATGTTGCTAATTCATTTTTATATCAATTTCGAGTCAATCTTTTCATCGAAATAGTTGTTTTTCCTGCTTGTGTATTCTTACTTTCTTTAAATGTGCTATGCTTGATGCCATTAGCACTGCAATGTCCCAGTTTTTCTTCAGAGATCGTATAAAAATTTCATCTCCTCATCTCCTCTTCTCTTCCGTAACTGACCTTATATACTAGGGGAAACACATACAACCTCCTTTTTTTCTTTTTACAAGTAAATAAGAGGCAGGTTGTGTTTTTTCAATCTATCACTTCAGTCAACTATTTTTTTTTTTTCTGAAATGAAAACAAAAACTGTAATATTAGGGTATTTAAAGTACAACAGTGAAGTAGGAAGGAAGATGTGAGCATTATTCTCAACAGAGGCAGATGCATTTATTCATAGATTCACTTCATCAAAATTTAAGGTGATAAGGAATTTTGCCCATCAAATTATGACTGAATATGACTACAAAACATTCTTCAGAATTTTGATCCAGTCTCTGCAGCTTCACGATACACCTGAGTTTCACTATTCTCCATTTAAAAGCCACCAGCAAGTCATAAATGTGCAGCCCATTAGCATACAATGGTGGAAATGAGCAGGCAGACAGGTGTTAATGATCCTCTGACTCTGATATTTATTCATGGATTCACCTCAGCCTAATACAGTTCCTATATCCAAATCATGATGGCCCGCCCATTTCTCCCTGTTTTTGATGCCCTTTTACTGTGTATGAGGCACGGAAGGCAGACAAAAACTGTCAAATTAAATCCTCATCGTTGTTTTAGGATGGAGACATCTGGCTTTATTGTACAGACGTATTTATATGCAGAAAAATCATGAAAAAATGGGGATTTTGATTCAGTCCATAACTGATCTCCAACCACAAAGGATTATAACTTTGAACTGTTCTGTTTTGTTAGAGGTGCTGTTTACCATTGTTTTATCAAATGTGTATCTTTCACAGTGCATTTATGAATAATTATGTTATTTAACGTCAGAGCAATATAAATCTAATAGACTGTGATCTGTGAATAATTATTGCTTAACTTTCCTGTTTTTAAGAAACTAAGGGCAGGGAGGAAGGCACTCTTTTTTGTGTTTTTCAACGTTTTTCAAGTTGTTCAAGTTCACTGTAAACTGTTCTTATTGAAAGCAAAAGCCTTAGAAGAATCTTTAAATTGTCTTGTTCGGGGATCCCTTAAACTTTTTATTTTTTTTGTTTTAATTAATTGGAGGTTGACACACTCCTGGTGTACAGTACATTCAGGGGAGATATATTGTACAATATTAAATTGTCCTGGTGGAATGATTTTTATAGCTCCTGTTGTGCCTTAGTGTAGAAGCAAAAACCTAACACAAATGTATAGGCACAAACATGGTGTAAAGGGAAAGCTTAATAAACAGCACAAATAAGAATTTATAATAAAATCCACAAGGAGACAGAAGAGAGAAAGAAAAAAAAAACAAAGATAAAATTATTTGGTATGACTTAAATTCTATCTATTTATAAATGCCAAATTTCAAATATTAAATATTAAATATTAAACTAAAATAAAAGACACAATATGCCCAGCAAGCAATAGAGATTTGCCACTTTTCAGTTTTTTAAATAGTGGCTTATATATCGTGTACAGTAGGAAGCGTAGGCAGACTGGCGGGTGTCTATAATCCACTGTGGCCTGCCATTTTTATTCATAAATTCAGTTTACTTTAATTTTGCCGGCTCATTGTTGTGTCTGTGGCAGGCCCCTCCCTGGCGGCCGCGTAGCTCATGAATATCAATAGTGTAAATCTGCATAATTAGATGCAGTGTTATCATAATAATAAAGGCCTACAGTATACGTTATCTCTAAAAGGATCCTAGACCTCAGATCAAATCTTTGAGCTTTGACCTAGAAAAGAACAAAAAAGACTATATTGCTAAGACCCCGGTTTGGATCTGCAGCTGTGGGCTACATGGAAAGAAACTTTATTGTTGTCTTTGAGCTGAGCTTTTTGGTATAGTAAACATAAATGTTTTTATAATGACAGCCTCTTTGTTTCTTTCTTTCTAGAAGTGTGAGATGATTTTTTGTGAGGATTTTTCATTGAACAGTGACGTGTCCAAATGCATCACTGACTGTGTATAACTGACATGTCAGCAACATGTCCCATGGAATGGGACAGAAAACCAACGGCGCATCTTCTGCTTGTAAGAATACAAGACAAACAGGCAATGACCTCTGTATTTGCATCTTTCCGTTTGTGCCACCTCCTTGAATATCCCCCCCGTGCATTTAATACACACACACACACTGAGTGATGATAATCATCAAACCCACGGGGGATTCCTAGATTTGAATCTGGTTTCAAACTTTTGTATCTACTACAAACACATAAAAACACACATGCAATTGCACATACCCACAAAATCCCATTCAGACACAGATTCAGTGAGCTCGTAAACACAAACATACCTGTATACACAAACACAGGCAGACACGCATCCGATGAAGCATGTATAAATTAAACACACATGCATAGAGAAAGATACACATATGCAATACACACATGTGCAAATAATCCCCTTTACCCCCCACTCCACTGTCTCCCTCACAAAAACACACACACACACACACACACACGCTCGCTGGCTGGCTGTGTCCTGTGGTCTGCGTGCGCTGATAAGGGTTTAATCCTGATTGGAGCTTCAGTAAAAGGCTTTGTTATGAACACTAAATAGACTGGCCCTCGGCGAGCACACTGGGACACTGCTGATAACATATGCACATGTACATGGACACACGCAAAATGGATGTATATAAACACACACGTGCCTACGTTTACGCATATAACCACGACGCATACTTGGTGAAGTTGTGTGCGTAGATCTATTCATTCATGTACACACCCGCACACAAACATGGGTGTGAGGTGAAGGCATGCCTGTAGACACTCACACACACCATAAAATTGTGTGCATAGACTTGAAGTGTGTGTGTGTGTGTGTGGGTGTGTGTGGAATTTATCAGTGGCTTGATAAAGCTCTGGAGAGTGGTAAGTGTTGGCAGACTCCAGACTGAATACGCTGTAAATAGACTACTAATAGAGAGAGAGATTAGAGGAGCGGAGGAGAGGACAGTACAGGAGAGATATGAAAGAGAAGAGGAGGAAGAAAGGGATGAGGCAGGCACTTGGCACAACACGAGAGGAACCGCTGCCGTGTCGCACCTGTGGCAGAGAAGTTACACTTCCTGTGGCTTCCAGAAGTGTGCCGGTTGAACCCTTTCATGCATCTTTTTTGTCCCTGCATCTGGCGGTTTTCCCTTCTCACTGGTCCAAAGCATAGAACTGACAAACATCTCAGAGCTGTTTATTTTAGCGGAACCATTTTTATTCATGTTCTGCTGCGAGCTAACAGCTTGAAACACTCCATTATTCTTCTTCAAAAACACTCAACATGTTAAGTCGTCCCAGACGTATCAGTATCGTGATTCACGTGTCAAGAGCAAAGATGATAATTAGCATTACTATCGGCGGGCTGCAAAACATACACGCTATGATTTGATAGCAAGTCGGATTGTAACAGGAGAGTCTAAATCCTGGATCAGACACAAAGGGTCTGGTGCTGACCTAAAATCTTTGATCTCTGACTCCCAGCTTCCCACCCGCCCACCCCCCCGTGCAGCTTTTCTTTCTCTCAGTTGACTGTCTGGTCAGTTAATCAGTTGATCCAGTCCCTTCCTGAGGTCACCACGGCTGAGAGACATCTGCTCTTGACCTTTCATCAATGAGCTTTCTCCTGCCCAGGCATCATTAGAAGCATCCTTGCATCATTACAACTGTCCCAAGAGGTCAAATCTGAGGTCAAGTTTGCTCCTGGAAGTCAGAGGTGAAAGGTCATCGCTCCATCATCAATAATGAACAGGGCGTAAGGCCTATTGTTGTCGACGAGACGTGACAGGTAGAGATGGAAGGCTCTGGTCCCACAGAGGCACATCAATAGTTTGTTTGCATGTGACTCCTTTTTGAAAACGTAGAATACATTGCGCTCTATGGTTGACCATGTTTTTCCCTTCCAGTGTTGAATCCACTCGGTTAAGATGAATGTTCACTTTGCGGAGTTCAGTCAGATGTGGTAGCTTTTTTCAGGCCAAGCGTAGAGGCTTTGCAGATTCAGTCCACAGCTTTTTGGTTTTGAAAATAAACACGCACATCGTGTTCACCTGGGTAAATACACATTTTTATGGTCTGGATCACTTGCTTTCACTGCCTCATGTCCACCATGAATAATCCTGTTTCTTCTCTTTGTTGGCATCCCATCAATTGAACAAATCTTTTCAGAAATGTTCTTCAAAATGAATACTTTTGAAAAAGCTGATTTTGTTATTTCTTTTTTTTTATGTGGATGGAGAAACAAGTTTTTTCAAACATGCTGATGTATGAGTCTCATTTAATCTGAGGTGACTGATTATCATGAGATCCAAGGTCCAAAAAACACATCAAAAATGGCTCTTTGGCACAACCTGCTCTTCATTTTTGCACCAAAGACAACGGACAAAACTTCAAAAACCTCCCAAAAAAGTGCTTGCATGCAGTTGGCACATGGTTGCTGGCTCAAGAGGCCAGAAAATACCCAACAAGAGGAGTTGTTTCTGCTGTTTGTAGGCAAAAAAACTTTTGGAGAAAATCTAAATGCATGTGTAAATGGAAAACCTTTGAGTGGCTCCTTCAAATTGTGGACACAGCCTCCATCACCCCCCTGCTTTCCACAATACCTTATCTGCTTGTTTCTTTTTTCTTCCTGATTCAACTTTTTCCCTCTATTTCATTCTCACCTTCACTTCCTCATCGTCTTCTGCCGCCTGCGATTCTGAACCTCCTTCGCCTTCCCATCTCACCCCTCCCTCTGTGTAACCTTGCAGGGTAAAGCTCCATTGACATCTGCTTCATAAGTATTCAGGACTCAACGCCTTTGACATTAATCAGCCTACAGTACATTATCTCCCCACTCCTCTCCCGTCCTGTTCTGTTCCCCCCCCTTTTTTTTTTGCCGTCTGCTCTTCCTCTCATCCCTATCGCCCCCTTTCCACCTCCCTTTTCTCCCCTCCACTGGTTGTCTTTACCCCCCTTTCTCTCCCCCTAACCCCCCCCTGCTCATCCTCCCCTCCTATCACGCTTTCTGTCCACTGTTTTCTTATCACAGTGTGATACCAGAAGAGAAAGGGGCATTATTAAGCACATATGTTCGCCTACCTGAACGTCTGGCCATCGAGATACTTTGTCTTTCTGTTTATCTGCCAGTCATCGGAGCGAGAAAGCAACTTTAATATAACACTAACAGTATGACGCGATTAAAAAACAGCAACAAAGGAGTGTTTGATCAAACAGAGGGCAAAAGAGCACAAGTCTAGCCAAGGAAATATTTATCTTCATTTTGGCTTTGGTTTGACTAGACTCAGATGTCTTTGATTTTTCTTAATGTCCAGATGCCAGACTTGAACAGTTTTTCCGAGTGTAGCTGGCCTTGTTGGGGGAAGGTTGGGTTTTCTTCATGTTGAAAAAGATAAGTGAGCACAGAAAAGTGATGGATGGTTGGATCGCCTGACGCCATCCTTGCTGCACCAATATGGGAAAGGGGAAGAAGAGATAAAACTAAATCTAAAATACATCTCTGGCTGTTTTAGGAAATATTTCCAGAGCTTGTTGACAAACATATATCTAACGGCTCTATTTTCGATTTTTTTCCTACCTTGGCAGGCTTGCCCACTTTATTCACACCACTTATTCATGACATTGGAGGTTTATCGCACGTGGTGTTATCAATGCTTTTAAAGTAAATGACACATTTCCACAATTAATTCATGATACCAATCCACCATCATCGTGCATATACTTGACTGCCCCGATCCTTGCATTGGCAGATGAATGAGCATTATAAAAATCGAGCCGGAATGATAAGAACTACACAGAAGAGAAGGAAATGACAAAATTAGCCTACAACTTTATATCCTTGTCCTGACAGATATTTCCTGCCATGTTTCAGATTTTCTTGCTCGCGTCTCAGGCAGGAGAGTCATGATCCCTCTCTACAGTGAAACTATTGCTTTCTTAACTTTGGCATTGCAACAAGGCCAGAATCCCATTTGATGCATCACATCTCTTCACAGAGTAAACCTGGTGGAAAATCAGTGGAGGAAAAGCTTCCACACAACTTTTTTCCGGAAATAAAGACCTTGAAATGGCTGACGGTGATTAGCATGTAACTCAACTCAAGCACTTAGTTTGGGGACACTTTGACAACAACAAAGAACAGATCTAAGAGTGAAAGGAGACAGACTGTTGATCCACTGAGTCACACAAGGTTTGTCTTGACTCCCGAACTTCAAATATTATAGAGCACAACATAAAGTAGACATTTGTGCCCGTAACAGTTTTTGACTCCCACTGAGAAGCAGAAAATGGCTAATACCTAAATAGAGACTTTATAGTCTGTACAATAATTCTGATTTGCTTTGGATTGAAGAGAGATGGCCCTTACAACTGTGGTGTGTACATACATCACCATTTTTGCTGATGGAGGGACGATCTCAGAAGGAGTAGATTATGGGAGTAGATGAGGACATGCCGAGGTGTATAGCTGTCACAGCGCTCAGATCAGCTTGGAGGTGTGATGTCTGCCTCCACTGCTAGCTAACAAGGGATTATAAAGCTCCACATAATCCTGGATGGGCGGGCTGGCTCAGGACTCTCACTGTTACTGCATTAGCATTAAGCATTAATAGTGCCCTAGCATTAGTGTTAGCAGCTAATAGTGTCCCAGAATACATTAACAGCTAATAATGTGATGCTGTAGGATTAGCATTAAGTTATAATAATGCCATAGAATGCATTATGAGAGCGTGCTGGCGGACTGGATGCGTATATGTGTGCGTTTGTGTGTCTGTGTGTGTGTGTCTGCGAGTGCAATGAACAGAGTGGTAAGGCCTGCGACTCTTCTGTGTGTAGGTGGTGTGTAGGTACCTGTGTGTTAATGCATGCGGCAGTGGTTGTGTGTAGGAGCATGCTTTAGCAGATGATAGAAAACGTACAGACAGAGACAATAGAAGGTTACTGAAGACACTGAAGGAGGGCGGACGGAGGCTGCACCAGGTGAGCGGTTTAACAGAGTGTGTAGCAGAATGCATTAGTTACAGCAGGCACTGATACAGCAATCAGAAACAAACACAAGGTTATCTGGCAAAGGACACGTCATTTCCTCACATGCCACAGGAAGGTCATCCAAGAAATAGAATAAAAACAGCAAAACTGTACATTTACATAGAGGCCATTAACATCGTTTGGCAGCGCTTTTAAGAACTAGTTAAAAAAAATTATTGATATGATTTAAAGATTAAAAGAAGGAATGTAGCAAAACTGAATAAATCTATCATCTGATTACGTTAAAGTAGAAAACAGGCTGCATCAGCATCACTTATCAGCATAATGGGGCATCATCTCTGACAATGCTTCCTTGAAAGCCATTTTTGATGCTGTAGTTGTGCCTACACATGAGAAACAAGAAGTGACAGAGAAATGATTTTATGAGGAGTGAAAACAGAAAGCTCAGGATCTCCACACTTGGCCAAACGCTGTGTGAAATGAGAACGACTGTAGAGTTACAAAATATCTGCAGTGTAAAGATCACAGTTTAGAAAATGAAGAAATGATCACACTCCTTACACACCTTAAAATACACCTTTCTTCTTGGTATAATTTGCAAGCTAAGTCAACCCATCCACACTCTGGGATTTAGTTGCACTGTAACAAAGTCATGCCACTTCCACTGCTTTAATCTGTGTCTGTGTTCAGCACAATGCGTAGATATAGAGAGAAAGGTTGAGAGAGCTGGTAAAATCTGTGGGTAAGGAACTCGAGACAATGTCAATAAGCAAGAAAAGGGGATCTGAAACACAGACAATAAAAGAAGATGAGGAAGCCACAGAGAAAAGGAGAAAATAATAGAAAGGAAGGCTGAAAGAGAGAAGTACACAAAGAGGAGCAAAGCGGACAAAAATGCAGAAGGGGGGAGGTATAATAGGGCAGCAATTCAGCGGAGACATTATTGGGCTGCAGGTTGTTCGGTTCTTTACAAACTAACAGCAGGGGTTCAAAGGAGCTTCAAAACCATCCACAGATACTCACAGAGGAGAGTCCTGCCAACTACACTGCTATCTTCATTTTTAAAATTTTAATTTCTTTACATTTTTTAAGTGACATACAACAGATTCTCTTCCTATGACCCAGGGAAGTAGAATCGGGGTTTATGAGTATGCAGATTAAACTGTATATTCCTGAGGAGGTGTTGAGCTGCTAAAGATGTGGATTTAGTGCTAAAGTCTTATAATCTGAAATGATTAAAAGAGAAACAGGCAGAGAGAGACAAAGAGAGATAGAAAGACTGGCTGCTTAATTTTTGGTATCAGATGTTCATAGATAACATATGTTAATTACTGCTGTTAATGATGCCATAGATTACCACGTTAGTTGACACACGAAGGCTTACAGCTGAGACAAAGGGCAGTTGCATGTGTGTGTGTGTGTGTGTGGCTCACAGTCACCTCCCAAGGTGCTTGGAATCACAGGGCTATTAGAGGTGCATGTAAGTATGCGTGTGTGCATGTCTTTGTGTGTGTGTGTGTAAATAAAAAATCCAGTGTAATTGCCCTGTCTCTCCATATCCGCCCACAGCACCATGTGGGACCCGGACTAAAGTGGCTGCCACTGCTTTAGAAATAGCCGCCTAAATGGCTGGAGGGAGCTGTAAAATACCCCATTGTCTCGATGGTCACATTGCTCAGCCCTTAAGGGACCCATTTACTCACTCAATCCAACAAATCGAGGCCACAGAAGTTCTTTCTTTGGGCACATTTGTTGGATTTTCAAGATTGTTAAGAGTTTTAGTTGAAGTTTTTGGAGTTCCCACTCTGCAGCCTTTCATGTAATCCTCAGGAATCCCAAATGTGTGGTGTGCTGAACAGGAAGTGTGATTGACTTGGGGATTTTCAAGCTCAGGTTAATATACAGCTCCAGAGTGGGATCAGTCTTTTAATAAGTGAATCCTCACTGTGGTTACGGTTGTTTTAATTATTTTCTTTTGAGCAGAAGCCTACAATGTGGATCATTATGCATTTTGTGGAACATCAGTGCATACACACCCTCTGTCACTGGTAATTAATCAAATCCTGTCACCAATCTGTAATCATTTACATCCCTGCTACTTACTATAGGTCTGTCTGGCAGTTAGTGTGTGTGTGTGTGTGTGTATCTGTGCGTTTGATAGAGTCAGTCACCTACACCATCTGGAGTATAGGAAATAGTGCACGAGCATGTTGCGGCACAGAGGGGGTCCTCCGATAACACAGACACATTGTAACATCCCCCTCAAGCGGCACCACGCACGCACACACGCACACACACACACAGACACACACAGACACACACACACACGTCAGTACACACCAATATTTGCAGGTACAGGCCACTGATATAATGCATTCACAACTAAACGTTTAACTCAACACTAACCTAAACCAAAGCCAACTAACCAGAAGCCTTAAAACAAATCTTAACCCTCAAACAGCCTTCAAAACCTACAGTATGGACTCTCAGTGTTTGGACCCAGAGAAACACAAGCACACACATGGACACACATGGACACACAGGGTTTTATTGTACATCACCATCCATAATCACCACCTAGAGCTCACATCTGTGTTCTCAGCTCTGTTACATGCTTGGAGGTGTGTTTATTCTCGGTCGTATATCCGCCCTGAACAAAGTGGGTATACAGCCATTTATTCTCAGCTGCAACTTTACAGAACACAGAAAATCATATGCTGATGATGCTGATGATGCAGATTGATGCACGCCAAATTTCAGTAAATCAATTTTGATCATGTCACACTTTTTCTGTTGGGATTACATTCAGAGAAACAGATTTAGAGCGAAAGATGAACATTGATGAAACTTCACTTTGCTTTTCACTAAAAAATGTGTTGCACAGATTAAGCATTAGAGAGGAGAACACTAAACTGCCTCAATATTTATTTGGGAAACATGACTGGAGGCTTAATTATGCTAAAGATTTAGATTCAACACATAGTGATAGCAAAATCAATTATCTTTTTTATGTTAATAGTTACAATACACACAGTAAGTTGAATGTGAATAAATACATGCTCACATGTTAACATTACAACTTCTTTTTCTCTTCATAGATATTTGTACATTTGTTACTCCATTTTAGGACGCCAACTGACATATGAGTGTTGTTGCTGACAACATTTACCAATTTTTTTGATGTTACTGCAACAAGTTCCAATACTTAAAATAGGTTAATGTCTTTCAAAACAACTCCCCCCCAAAAGAAAAGCCGTTTCCAGCCTGGTGCCACAAAGGACAGGATGACATGATCTGTCACTTCTGTGGAAAAGATTTCCATAAATTCAGACAACAGTGATAAGGAAAGGCCTATAGTGCGACACTGTTGGGTAAGAGATGAGATCAGTTGTGAACTCTGATCCTACCCCCACCATACATTTTGTTCTCTTCCTCTAATATTTCAAAGCCCTCGGCATCTTCAATGACAAACAAAAAGTAAGTCTTGCAGAATGTGTAGGCTACTGAAAAAGAAAAAAGAAAAAGTACATTCACGGGAGCTGTACAGTTTGCTCAGCGGTACTCACAGAGATCTGTGATCTTGAAAGAGATGCCAGCATGCCTTTAATTTAGTGAAGTCCCAAGGCAAGAGAGGGCTTATCTTATTGAAGGACACAGTCTGAGGCAGCGCACACACTCGAGGACAATAACCTTGATCACGGGAGCACTTCAGGTTTCATCATGGCTTAGAAGTGTGATTTATGTTTGAAAGAAACATTTTCAGGACGCACAGAGAAATACAGGCGTATGCAGCAGTGGCAGCCTTCAGGCAGGGGTTCCCTTGTATGCTCAGTAATGACATTACTATAATGCAGACACTTGTTCGGGAGCACTTTCAAAAGAAAGGACCACAGCTGGGATACTTCCTCTTAAAATCAATATCAGCACGGAGTTATACTGCGACGCGTAACAGATGCTTTTGCTGTGCATGAATGAAATGAAATGATGATGAGTGAGATGCCTGACACATGCAGCAGGTAGACGTCCATGTTCTGACTCCGACTACGGGCGAAGGGCTTAGTAACACTAAACTGTGCAGGATTGGATGGAGTTAAATTCACACATGAATGAAATGGCTCTTGACAGCATTTTACCAGTTGTGGAGGAACAAGAAAACATAATTTATCAGTTGTTGTGTGTACATTCTCAGCTTGACCTCAGTTGCTGCACAGTGTCACATTTTGTCTTTTGCTTCGCATTAATGGCCTGGAAATGTAGATGCGGGTGTGACGGGGGGTGTGGGTGGGGGTCTTTTCATCATCCGAATGAAAATGAGCTGGGCACCACAATTGTTCCCACACACACACACACACACATACACAGACACAGATTCAATATGTCTATGCGTGAGTGTGTTTTGTGTGACTGTTTACAACATATTTATGTTTGTGTGTGTGTGTGTGGTGTTCAGGGTAAATTTATATGCCTTGTCATGTTTGGCCCACTATAGTCTCTCAGTTATAGCAATGAGCCTGCTGAAGACAATCCATCGTTCAAATACAGTGAAAATTATATTGAAAGAAGAATAACGCTTATCCCAAATAGTCACTGATTCCATTGATTCTTAATAATGTGAGGTAACAAAGACAATATAGCGTGTCTTTAATTGATACGATATATTTTAAAATGAGAGGAATTTTCTAAGTTGGTGTTTATCGCAACAAACAAAACGAACAAATAGTTTTTCTTGCTTAATGTAAAATGAAGATAAATGTATCAGATGGTAAAAACTCAATCCCCAGAAGAATTTAATCCCACTATCTTTTCAATAATATTAACACAATGGATCACAGCAGTATTAATAATTAAATAAACTATGTGTGATATTGAGTTAATATAAATGAAGGAAAACCCTTTATAATGATCAATAAAATGAACAGATTCAAAGAGATTACAATATTTTTTTTTTATTCTTTATGGTACTGGAGTGATTTGATTTGAAACATTTTTGTCTGATAGTTTTTCACATCCCACTAATGAACAAGTCTTCAAATTGCCCTTGGATGACTCACTCATGAAGTGTAGGTGGACAGAATTTGTCAGATCACAGTGCTTACACAACATGTATACACAATGTAGATGAATACAGATTTCTTATGACGTCAGCATCTTGTTTAAAATCCTATTATTTTATGTAAATCAAGTTCAGGTAAAGTTCAGCCAAACTCTTGGTTCAGCAGCGATATTATGTCACCCCACAGCTAACCCTCATTCAGCTTGGTGATACAGGAAGTAAACTGGTGAGCTAAGCACAGAGTGTTTGGATGGATTCGGTCTGGTTTTTCATTTTGATTAGATATCTTGTAACTAAAGAAAACATTATATAGGGCAGTCTCACCGCCCACTGTGTCAGTTTAGCTCATCTGCTTTAACTACAAACTGGAGACAGGAGGTGGTGGCATGTTGTAGGATTCATGAGCAACACAGACAGGAGGCCTGCAGCAAACGAAATGAAGTGAAAGATAAACAAAACCACATTTTGATAAGAAGTAGAGATGTGGCAAGTAGGACAGGATGTAGGACTCTCCGATCTTTGAAAACATTAAGATCATAAGTGGAAAATAATCTGAGATGGAACAGCACCTTGCACTGGAGTTTGTTTGTTTTTTTTCTTTCTTGTGCTGCTGGGTGAAGGTGAGTCTTAAAGATAAATGAAATATGTTGCATGTCTTTTCTGTTAGTTTTAGACTCACAGCATTGTCTGTGCCTGCAGCTGATTTATGAATTCCTCATTAACTTTACTTCAGTACAGTAAAACCTTTATGAGCGGAGCTGAATGAAAGCTGATGATTGTTGTGCAGAATCTGTAAATGGATCTAACACATGAATAACAAGTATACCAGTTGCAGCAAAGGCTCAAACGCTGAGCACATAAACTGCAAGGCAGTAAACATGGCTTCTTTGAGCCCGCTGCCGAGCAACGTTATGTCCATATTATACTTTATAATATACTTTTATAAAGCTTTTGCTTTTATAGAGGTCAAAATTCACATCCCATCAATAGCCTGCCATTTTAATTTGTCCTTTATCACTGTAACCGTAAGCTTTCTTTCACATGCCCGGTGCTAAAGGTACCCAAATCTCAATTCATCTACTACAGCCACAGTATTTAGGCAGACAGACAAATAAATTGGGAATTTATAAACGTTAGATTTGGATATATATAATAAAAATAAAAAGCATTGAACATAATATGAAGCTTTTGTAGGATCCACCATTAACAATGTACAGTACCAGGCACAACGCTGTCTGATTATTTGACTCTTGACAACAACTTTTGAAAAAAATTAATTGAAGGAATATGTGTCACACAAAAACTTGATGAGCACATGAGCTGACTTGTAACCACAAAGAAAAAGAAAAAAGAGCCATGAGTTTGGAGCAGTAAATGTTATAGAACCCTTTTCATGGCCAGTGACAAAACCTGATGTTAACAGAATTTTCTTTTATACTGTCTCAATACTATGAAATTAAGAGTACAAGTGTAAAATGAAAGTGATACAGATAAAGGAGAAGAATAGATTTTAAAGCTGCTAAGAAAGGAGAGAAAATCAAAGAGCATTAGCATAGCTGCTCTTTGTCTCTTTACCCTCTGTATCTAATGAGTTACCAATGGTCTGCCAGACAGAGATAAGGTGTGTGTGTGTGTGTGTGTGTGTGTGTGTGTGTGTGTGTGTCTGGTCTCAGTGTTATCCCTTCTCTCCCTATGGAC
This sequence comes from Echeneis naucrates, assembly GCF_900963305.1. Lineage (NCBI taxonomy): Eukaryota > Metazoa > Chordata > Actinopteri > Carangiformes > Echeneidae > Echeneis > Echeneis naucrates. Next base: position 13,771,321 of record NC_042516.1, read on the forward strand.
TGCAGTGTGACAGTTAAATGGATGTTCCCCTCAAACACCAGCTGATTTCTACACATGAAGTCAAAACATCTGAACTGAATGACCATGTGTGAAAACATGTGGTGCCATTTCTTTGTTGTGTTTTCTCCAGTGTAAACAAATGTTAATGACAATGCAAAGCTGTCTGCTTTGAACCCGGTCCGACATTTGTCGTCGTCTGCGAGAGCACCATAACGGGGACATTTTTATTCGTGGAAGCAGGAGATGTGCAACGGGGGAACCATATTTTTTAGACGGTATCAGCACACTGTTCCTCTCTTTGAATTACAGGGTTAAAAGCTTCTGAGAATCCTGGCTCAACCCCAAAACTTTGATCTTTCTGGTTTATTTAAGCAAGGAAAAAAATATCAAGAGGATGTAAGGAAAAATTTAAAGAATTGCAATTTATTCCAAAATGAAGTAAATGAAATTACACATATCCAATCACTGCAACTTATTTAGCAAACGTTTCTTGAAATCTTTGGCTTTCTGAAGTTTTTGCTCTGATGCAAGCCGATTAGATCCAAAAATCAATGTCTGAAGATGGACTACAAGAGAAAACAGGCAATTTATCTGAAGTTAACCACTTTTTATGAAGGAACAAACTGCTTTCAAGGAAAAGTCCAAAGTTGCGCCTCATAACCAAACTTACTGGATGTTCTGATGGGACAGAAGATCCTAATCACAAAAAGGGCTTCTCTTCTCCAGGAAGCTTTCCTACCTCTACATATGGTGCCTCCATCTGGAGACCATGACATGGGAGACAGCTAGTTTTGTAGTCCTCTGAATCTTTAGTCGCTAACTGCATCTGCAGTGTTGCGCAGTATAAACAGCAGGTTCGTTATTATGCGTGACATGACATTAATGTGTATGCAAGCTGCTGTTGACCAGTTCATGTCAGAACTATCACACTGTGTGCATATTTGCATATTAACGCTCTTGATGTTGGTCTTGATCTTGATGGATGCGCGGTTTCTCTTTGTCTTCTGCCCTAACTTTCTGATACAAAATGAGCTTTTTCATTGTTTAAGTCAGGTAAACAACCTTTACAATGACCTATTAATAGTGTCCTTGTTATTTTTGTGGCTGCAGAATAATGTACATCGGTGCGTAGAGCAAGTTGAATATTATTAGCAAATGTTGTCAGATACCTCAGTGTGCTGCTGGAGTGTTTTCAGCCTCCATCTCAGCCTATTTGTGATGGTGACGTTTCTCTAATTTGACACGTTTCTTGTTGATTCAAAAGGCACTTTGTCATTCAAAGGCTCCTTTTTTCTGCTTTACTGATAAGATAAAATGTGTCAGCGGCGCCTTTTTGCACAAACAACCAGCAAATAAGATGTAACATCCCTCCTCCAGAAGAAGAATGTTGTTTCTTCTTGTAAAGAAGTCCATTTACACAAATTATCATAGCTTGAATTGAAACATTCATTGTAATTATTAGGCATTAAAGGATTAAACAAAGCACTTCAAATTTGTACTTTTAAATGAAATCTTTTTGGCTGCTGACTACTGTCGATAAGAATCCTTTCTTTGTAGACTGCATAGCAGGAAGCCAGATGCAGCACAGATGACCTTTCCAAGTTAAATTCCAGAGCAACATTTGACAGTAATTGAAGTCTTGTTTGGCAGTTTTGGACACAGCTTTATAATGCCACAAAGTACAGATGTGTTTCATCAAAATAGCTCTTTTTTTTTGGTAGTCTAATTCAAACACTCTCAAATATTCAGGATTCATTACTGTGAGGCTTTCAGCTGCTGAGTCCATAATTTAACATACATTTCTGAACATTTCTTTATTGTAAATCTGTATTTTTGAGATGTGAGTTCTGATCTCTAACATGTATATTCTAATTCAGTGAGCTGTACCTGCAATGGTAAGAACGTGAGAGACATATAAATACAAAACCTAAAATCTTTTCCTCTTTATGCAATTGATCACGGCCTTGGCTGGAAATCAATGGAAAAATCATGGAAAAAGAAAGCCTTGCATTTTCAAATAACTATTACATAAGAATTAAGACATTATGTGTACAATTTTTTTTCTTACTTTGGTTTCTGTGTGAGGACACGTCTGTGACGATGCGTCTGTGTGAGGGCGAGGCAAAACTCAAGCAAAAACTTGACAGTGGTTCAGATTAATAGCCATGTGCAGCAGAGCAGGCGACCCGGCTCAAAGCCAACTGTCCCTTCTGCTCATAAGGACGGGGCCAACAGCCAATTAAAGCCTGTGTTCAAGTCTTCGGCCAATTAGAGCCATCGGTCAGAGCGCTGGGCCAGTATGAAGCAGTGGTCAGCGGTTTTAGCAAAAAGTCAGGTTTGGCCTTAACTGAGTTAGACTGCCAATTATTCACATTAGCGAATCAGGGCGCTTTTTTTCTTCTTCTTCTTCTTTTTTTTTTTTTTACTTGCTCTTAAAGTTAATTTAAGTTAAAAAAAAAAAAAACATCATAGCATGATGTTTTATACACTGTTATCTAATATGAATCACAGTGATATTGGAGAACAGCTTTATCTCCTCAACTGCACAGTGTTTCTGAGTATCTGTACATGACGGTTAGGTTGAGCTGCCCCTGTTGGCTCATGTTGTCTGGCCCTGTTGTGGACAGGTCCAGGTCGAGGCTTGGAGCCAAAAGAGGAGAGAAGAGCCATCAGTCAGCAGCTCGAGCCAAAGAGACCCCTCTGCGCTGTAGTCTGAGCCAGACAAAGAGGTCAGGCTGGGGTCGGGTGGTCAAGACTGGGGTCAAATGTCAACAGACTCCCTCAGTGACCAGCAGTAATAAATGCTGCATACACACATGAATACACATAAATACTCTAATGACTGGCAGCCCTGTCCAACAGTGACCAGTGACTGTGACTAAATCTCTCCGCTGCCCAGACCTCTATTCATCACAGGATCAGCACTCATTTGAATAGACACAAGAAACAAGGCTCAAAACAACTTAATAAAGCACTCAGCACCATGCTCTTTGTAAGTGTATAAATCCCATTGTGTGAGATTTGTGATTACTTGCATGAACCAAGTCCATGCTCACTGAAATCAAAACAAGATAAAAAAAAAAAAGGTGATAAATGGATACGAAACATAAAGACGAGAGGAGGGAGTTTGATTTGATAGTAATCTTTTTCTCCCTCCTTCAAGTGGCCTCTCTCAATAACACACCGCACATTCAACCAGCATCAAAGAGCAATCACAGAACAATTTAACCTCTCCTGCTTCTGTGCTCACACTCTGAGCACATGTGACACCACAGCAGAAGTGGCAGTAACTGCCAATTCACAAAGCTCTCACTCGATGAATTCCTCACAAATGATAACTTTCAGGCCCCCTAGCGATAAAGTAATTTCTCCATCTCTCCTGTTGGTGGTTTGGGGGACAGCAGAGGGCTGTGATAATCTCATAAACAGAAGCTGTGTAGATATGGGCCATCTATTATGACTGGGAACAGTAGCGTAGATAGCAGCATTTATTATCTAAGACAGCAGACAATACATTCTCATTCTGTGATACTACTGCTGACAGACACAGAGTGATCCATCTTCACTGACCGAGCGAAGAGAGAGGAGGGAAGGGAGACGGAGAGACAGATGGGGAGTGAGAGAGGTTCAGATACAGCGGGAGGGGAAGGACGAGAGAAAGAGAGAGAGAAAGTTAATGTATATATATGAAGGGAGAGAGAAATGTGAAGAGAGGGAGCGTACGTAGACGAGAATTATTATTGCTCTGCTCTGCATTATCTGGGCTTCTGTTATGAACAGTCAGCCCGAGACACACACAGACACGCTCACAAACATACACACTCTTTCATAGTGGCTTTTCCACCGGTCGTGTTAGCCAACAGTGGACCAGTTTGCTGTTGCCTGAAGCTACAACTAAATAAATAAATAGTGAGTTACAGTGGTTTTATAGCCAGGCTGTTATTTTACTGCTAATACTAATAGTTCTGCATATAGCAACTGTCCAGCCAGCTCCTGGCTCCTCTCATTGACTGCAGCAGCTGTATTTGAAGTGGTATTCATAAAGTATTATCGAAAAAAAAGCACATTATGAGCACATTGTGAGTACATTATATAATCCAAATTATTCACTCTGCTGTCCAATAAGAAGATTTTACTAAGTTACTGCTTAAATGCATTTGAACTGTTTTTGTTCCTGGTGACACTTGGTCAATATGCTAATTCAAATTTTTTTTTCTGAGAGTTGGATTGATGTCGTTTTTGCGTCTTTGTATAAAGTTACAGGAGGGAGGTGTTGAACTTGGCACGAAGACAGTAAAAATTTGTCCTGCTTCACACTGGTTGCCCCTGTTTGCAGCTAGATAAGAAAAAAAAAGAGCACAAAATTCAATTACAAATGATTATTTTTGCTTTTCTATTCGTACAATGTAGATGATAGAGCTAGAAAGGCTAGTTGTTACCCTCTACTTCTAGTATTTATATGAAGCTAAGCTAACCATCTCTTGGCTCAGATACAGAATATATACCAGTTTGCGGTGCAATGTCAGCTCTAACAACCACAGCGACAAGCAAAGAATACACTTGCATTTATCTCTGCAGGTTTTCTGGCATCACTTCATAGTGATGTTAAGGGGGATATGGATATCTTGGCAGCCAACCTGCCTGCCTCTTCAGAGAGAGGGAGCAGAAAGAAAGACAGAAGTAAACAAACAAGCATAAAGAGAAAGGTAATAATAGAGAAGTTGGCAAATAGATGATAAGAAGTGGGACAGAGAGGGGAAGGTGGAATGAGTCCAGGTGATATTTTTATTTGTTTCTCAGATTCCTCTATTAACGAAGAGGTTTGAGCACAGAGGCAGTGGACTGAAAAAGAACAGGTATAAACACAGAGAAAGCTGTGGCTTATTATCTGTGTAATGACAGATGAGAAGAGACGCAATTAGAATGAGCCATATGGATGATCATATGGTCATTTTATAATTAGCACTATTTTAAAATAGAAAACATGCTTGCATCAAACCAGACGAGGCAAACTGGTGGTTTATTCACAAATAACTCTTAAAAGACAGTAATATGAGTTAGTTAAACACAATGCAGAAGATAGACTTCGGCAGAGTCAGGATGTTTACTGCCATTCAACTCATCCGTCTTACTGTCTAACTCACCAGTTACCTTTAGCATCTGCATAAAAGTGTGACCTTTGAAAATCAGACACTTGCTCATAAATATAAATATATATTTGGAGAGTGATAATATATATATATATAACAGGAAAATATGAAACAATCCATATAAGATAATTTGTGTGTTTCACTGCACACAGCCAAAACTGAATTTACTTGTAAATAGTGTTGCTCTTTAACGCAGTGGAGTTCCTGCATCTTTGTGATCCATAAAAGGTCACTGCCACACAACACGCACTACAGTGGTGACATTTTCACCTAACACTGTCCAAACACTGCAGGAAAACCCCGGAGACTGGCCTGACTGCCTATGTCCCGGAATTAGAAATACACAAGTTCTCATCTCCACAGTTCACCCCCGTTTGGTTTTCCACATCTCATTTATGCTAATGTACTTTCTCTTTACTTTTTTAAACCACAGTACGAAGGTTTCTAAGACTACTGATATGTTTGTGCTGTGAAAGAAAATAAAGTAATATATGTCAGCGCAAAACGTTGTGTGGTCCCAAAACACAACACAAACTATTCTATTATTTCATGAAGCGAAAACAACATAAAAACAATATCAGCCAATAGGCTGAGGCCTAACACCTTTTAAAAAACCCATCATACTATAATAAATCTGATCATGTACAAAGTTCATTCAAAGTTCATATAATTTCTTCATAACACTGTATTCTTAAACTCTTTGGCCTCTGGGGGCAAATAAAGTTGATTTAGCAATATTGACAAAACATTAGAGCATTTGAACAGTGGTGTGTTAGATCAGGAATGTGCTGTCCTGCTGATGGAACATCAGGCGGCTTCTGATGCTACCGCATCGCCTCAGGGATACACATACTACATACAGGCTGTGAGTGTGTGCATGCTTCAGCCTGAATTTGTCTTGTGTATGCATCCTGCTGGTTGGTTTTGTGTATCCGTAATCATGTGAGCATGTTTAGGTGTGTGTGTGTGTGTCTAAAGGACAGGTTGCTTGAGCGTGAGATGGGGAAAAAAAAAATCTTAGCAAAAAAAAGCAATAGTGGTGTGGATGGAATAAAAGAATGAAACCTCTGATAATATTGGAAACGGTCAGAGATGAAGAGGAGGAGGGAGAGGAGGGAGAGCACTGAGACACAATCCAATTCTAAACTCTTTCAATGGAGACACATCTGATCTATGCTACCAGCTCCGCGGACCTGTGAAGTGTTCATTGTTTGAAGCACTGAGTAACGGAAGTCAAACAAATCTGAACAAATTCCAAGATTGTTCACTGGTTCCTCAAAACATTATTAGTTAAATGAGCAACATTCAAGCAAATGGATGATTTTCTGCTGGGGCAGAAAAAAAAAAAAAAAAAAAAAAAAAAATCAGCTGTAACCAAATCATTGACACGTTGTGTACAGCAGGCACAGAGCAACATCAGCTGTCATTTCACTTAAAACAAACTAACTAACTAACTAACTAACAACAGCAAAAAAACAAAAAACAAAAAAAAAAAAACTCTGTGCTTTGTTCTTTACAAACTCCGAGAGAAATATCTGATACTTCAACTTCTAATCTGACATGTTTGCCATCAGGTGTCTGTCTGCACTTTTGTTCTGGGCAAATAGTGGACTTTTTTTTTTTTAGTTTTTTATTTTCTGTCTTCATTAAAAACGCCTTTTTGTTGCAGAGCGACAAAAGAGTTACTGAACTAAAACACAAAAGTCGTAGGCTGTGAAACCAAAGCAGTGATCTAAAACACTGGCTGAGAGCAACTACAGAGTCAAGAGAGGAGTCTTTGTGGGTTCATCAGTTTGAGGTGAAAGAGGAGAAATTTGATCCAGTGTTAATAATAAAAAATTCTTAATTATAGAAGCTCAGAATGTGATTTATTTGAAGCCTATTTTTATTCCTGATGAATCTTAAGCTCCTGACACATGTGCTCCGAGTTGACATGAAGGGCACACTCACTGTGCTGTGATCGTGTGATCCAGTCTTGTAACAAACAAAATCTAAAAGCATCAACCTGATGCTGCAAGATAAATAAATAATGTACGTTTCAAAGCCAGGGCTTGAATTAACATACAGTTCTGAGAACGCGTGTGTGCTCTCACAATGTGCGTCAAAATATTTCACTTCTTCTTTGTTATGTTTGATCTCACTTTTTTAAAGATAACTGCAACCAGAGTAGACAGAAAACAAAACGAATATGACTTCAATTTGTTATTCTTTGATGTCTCGTTAAAACCTCCTGCCCTTTTCAATTATTTGCCCCCCTAAATTACGGCCAAATTGTTGGAGATCACCTGGCTGATCCACTGACAGTATTTCAGCTTATTGTTTTATCAGACTTTATTGATCATCTCTCTCTTCTGTGTCAGTGAATAAATTGCCCAATCTGTAAAACAAATAAAAATGTTATGTGGAATGTTTTTGTAGCCGTCAACGTTTTACTTTACGCTCATCATTCTGTCTCTCATCCCTCCTTTCCTATTTTTTCAGCCCTTCCTTTCCACCACTTCCCCTACGTTTCCGAAATATGTCTCTCTTTATCACATGTGACACTGCAGGATAGGTCCGTCTGAGGCAGGTAATGATTTTTTTGTTCTTATTTCTGTGTTGAGGGATCAGAGTAGTGCTGGTTATCGGGTCATTTATTACCCTGCCAGCTCGCCACTCAGCTGTCTGGGTAAATGCAATCTCTCCTGATTCACACAATTACCCCAAGATAGAGATGGAAAGAGATATATCGCAATAGCATTGTGGGTCAGAGGGAGTTTAGGGAAATACACAAAAAACAAGGGAAAGGCTGCAGTTGAGGTTAGAGCCCTGCTGCTTTTTCAACCACACCAGCAGCTTGTAAGTGCACAGGGGTTGTTAGTCTGGATAGAGTGAATATGTGTGGTGATGATCTCCTACCACAGAAAAAAATGTCAAAGACATTAATCTATGCTCTACTTCTACTTCAACTGCAAAACATTCTGTTATGGATTCGTAATGAACATCGCATACTTTCATAACTGAAGCTCATCAGTCCTATATGTCTTCCAGATTCATTTAGCTAATGAAGCACTACATTGGTTTTCTAGATCAGGCTGTAAAACTTCTGACAAAAAAACATAAGGAAAAAAAAACAAACAAAAGACTAAAACGTGTGTTTGTCTCCCACAGTGAGTAATGTAGCATGCTCTCTGAGTCAGACAATAACAGCAATTACAGTTTATATTGTATATATGATATCAATTTGCATGAAAACTGATCAGGCTTGCTATAATAGGGAGAAAATTTACTGCTTTCAATAAATACATATGGATATTGTAAAATGTAACAGTGACAATTGAATTTATGCATAATCTATATTACACCACATTTACCCAATTGCCTTCTCTTTAATGCGATCTCATATAACGTGATCTCAGACTGAGCCCGCTGGTTCATTCTTTTTTCAGACAAAATGCTTAGCTGGTTTTCATGATGAGCCAAGATCGCATAATATGGCCAAATGCGCCGTACCGTAACAAGAGCAAGTGGAGATTGTTTTGCTAACATGCAGTTGCTGAGGTCGGGGGATCAACAGTTAATAACGCACCTCTAAAACCAATGTAGACAAAAAGTCTGAAAAAGATTCAAAGGGAAAGAAAAGTTTGAGCACCCACACTTTCATCACTGGAAACTGAAGCATTTTCACCTGCTGATGGAGATGGTGCGAGACAGAACCAACTGCTTTCTTATCCTCCTAAAGAAATGGAAACATCTTTTCACAACACACCTGACATGAAAATGAGACTTTTCTTAAAGTGAAGGCAGTTGCAGTATGTATTTTGATTATCCTCTCCTCTCCTGTTTTGGGACACTGTCCTGTGCTAATGTACGCTGCATTCTGTTCAGCAGTACAGCGGGAGTCATCAAAAACGGCGAAGAAACAGGCCACATTTCTCCCCTAGCCCAGCACTTCTGCATGTGTCTGCAAGTGTGCATGTGTGCGTGTGTGTTTGTGTGTGTGTGTGTGTGTGTGCGTGTTCCTGATGAGAAGAGCTGCTCAGCAATATTTAGCGTTACTGCGACAGAACAGCTTTAGGACAGAACAGAAGAAGGCTCACCTTCGGTAAAGCGAAAGACAGAGAGAGGGAAAGAAGCTGAAATACATTCTGACTTTTGATGCTCCTTGATGAAACGTTTATCCCTTAAGGAAGACAAAAAAATCTCAGTGCCAAACATTAAAACCACCTTTATTTTCTTTTGTGTTCTCACCCCTGATACTGCGAGAGAAACAAAGAGGAGTGACACGAAAGTGTAGACATTAGTTAATGAGTCAATGCTTAATGTCGGTGCATGTTATGGTGATTGAACGTGACTTTACCACATTGTGTGTGTGCGCGTGTGTGTGTTTGTTTGTGTTGGTTAGGGTGAGGGGTGATGTGTAATAATGAATCATAACACCAAAAGCGTTGCAGTGGAGGGACAAGCATTCGCATGTGTGTGAGTAGCTGTGCTTAAATTGGGGAGTAGAGAGAGCCTGCAGCAGCTGCCTGCCTGTCACATGCACCATGCACCGTGCACACTCCCACATCCACCTACACACACATATGTACCCAAATGTCCACAGACCAGCTGTGCAGCAGCTTTGAGTCTGGTACACAACACATGTGTTGGCCTTCAACGGGCACCGCATCAATTAAACTAAACAGGACATCCATCACAGCTAACCTCAGAGCGATATCAGAGACACACACACAAACACACACAGAGCACGCAAGGGTTTGTCCACATTCTTACAAAATCAAATTTTAACATGCTGTTTGTCAAATCAAACTTAAACAGCCCAAAAGCAAGTTTGGATCAACGGCCTTTACAAAATGACACCCTACCCTTAGACTCTCAGTTCGGATGTAGAAACACCATCTGCATGGGAAAAATATGGACCAAAAAAAAAAACAAAAGAGATTAAATTGCATCCCTTCACTTTCTCCTATCTCTAGTTAAATCAAAGATTTTATAAGACTTCCTATTGTTTGACATCTGTGTGTTTTTGTCCATTAAATCATTTTAAAACTTTTTTTCAAGTACTATAAAGCACCTCGAGTCTTCCCAGGAAGGTCTTACGCCATCAATTCAATTCAATACAGGCTTTACTTATTTCTGTAACGGTACTTATATCCAGTGGCATAGAGGTATTCCTTTTCTTATTTCATTTTTCACCTGTATTTGATTGCAGAGTGTGGAAAAAAAGCAGGGATGTCAAGCAGGGAAGGAGGTGAATGACAGCTGCAAATGGCTGCTGCTGTTAGGACAAAGCCTTCGTGGTACGGAGGAAAGCTGTTCAAAGTTTTCTGTATTAAGCAATCATGCATCTCACGCTTTATCAGGAGAATAAATGTTTAAAATCTGAATGCACTATTGACGTGGGATGAGTCACTTACACTTACAGGTACGATTTGCAGCCAGTGCTGAATGTTGTGTCTTTCATTGACACTTTGCTCTTCAGTCACAGGTTTAAGAGTTTAGTTTGGCGGTAATGGACTAAGCAGGAGCGACTTTTATTTGAAGTTGACCCAATCAAGATTAAAAAGAAAAATACTGTATACATACATATATATATTCAGAATTACAGTTGATATATTACAAAGAGCAGCATATCTGTACCTCAGTGTGTTTTCTGCCTCAATCTAAACATTGACAAACTGAGTGTGTTAAGCAGCGTCAATGGAAAATCTGAATTTGTGCTGCCATTCTCTTTGGTATGATCACATGGCCAGTCGACAAAATAAAATCCCCTGTTTCTCCCCAAAATAAAGTGAGGCGCTGTTAGTGAAGTGTGAGGATGACACCAATGAGAGAACACCCAGAGCTTTCCACTTTTGGCTGCAATTCACACTTATGTGTGCTGCAGTGAAATAATTTCCTTTCCATCCCTGGAAATCATCTTCACGTCCAGTGAGTGACTTGCTGCCACTTTGGCACTTAGTCACTTTGAAGAACCTACAGCAGATCTAATTTTGAAATCGCCAGATGTCAATGATGAAAAAGTTGCGTCTTTGTTGATTCAAAGCAGATGAGGTGTTTGTTCGATGCTGCCCATGAATAATAGAGTAATGAACATGTGCAGACTCTCTTGCTCTGTAACAGCATCAGTAAATGAATATCTACATGTGTATGATTAGGCTATTGTGTGTGTTCTGAGACCTGTGAGCATGCCAAGTCTATGTGCGTATGTTCATTAATGTCCATGTCTTCCAGTTAGGTGTGTGTGTGTGTGTGTGTGGCCTCAAATGGTGATGAAATGAGCTGGTTATGTTGGAGGTTATTTAAGTCAATTGACAGTTGTTGCAGTGGTGGTTGAGCTGATTGTGTGTGTGGGTTTAATTGGACCTCCCTGAGCAAGTCTCCAGGTGACAGAACTCATCTGCTCTTACCCTGATTAAGGACAACAGATGGACTGGTAGCAAAACAGACACACACAGACACACACATGCACACACCCAAAAACAAAAAATGTATGCAGCACACTACACTGAAAATACACATCATAGAGCTCACATGGCCAGTAATCAATAGCAAATACTCACGGCCCTGACGACTTGCCTTCCTCTTCATCGCAGTCAACTATCAGAGAAAACTCTGTATCAGCCGCATCCTTTTGTAACTCATCCTTATGTTTCCTCTTTAAGTTGACATCTCCACTGTCCTCCTCCATCTGTTTCAAAGATAATGTTCATTTATATAGTCAGTATAATATAGTCAAAAAAAAATTAAGTGGCTGCATCACAAATAACTCTGTGCTCATTTGTGATGTAGCTTAGATCTAAATTCATAATTTGTGTTTTTTATCGTACCCTACAATTTCTCCATTTTGTCCATTTCCCTCAGATTCTGAAACATTATCCAAATTACATTCTAGCAACTCTGCAGCTCTGGACTCTTTTAGCTTCAGTAAACTCCAGAATTGATACGATAAACTCTCTCGTTACTGTGAGTACCCAATCTTTAGGTTGTTTCTCTGTAGATCTGAGTCATCCGCTGAGGTTTTTCTAACCTGTAACAGATGTTCAGCAACTTCAGTGTGTATAACACAACACCTGCCTCATTAAAAACAACCACACTTTAATGTTAAAGAACACAAACTCAGTGGTGTCTACTGTCTCACACTGGGACTAATTAAAGCATATTTCTACACATTCATTTTGGGTGTCAAACTAAAGAAAACTGCGCTCCCCTTATTAAACACCTAAAATGGTACCTAGATATCAAGATGCTGCGTCACTTTTAAAAGGCTTACTGGAATACCTGTTGAGTTGCAGAAACAACTCACATTCACATTTTCCTCCTCTGTTTAATAGTGATATGAGTATTTCTTGGGGACCAAATCTGGTCAGGCTCAATAAATAAAGTCATCAGATGATTCATTAATCCCTCACGTGATCTTTGCTGTTACATAATATCAGAGGAAAGACATTTGCTCCTGGATCGCACACTAAAACTTCTCAGTGAACCTGGTGTGAACCCGAGCAGATATAAGTCTGGTCCCATATTAAACACAGTCACTGTAAAACACCCCATTGGCCCCCCGAACCCCCCCGGACCCCCACCACCATCTGCCTTCAGGGCCACATTAATGATAATTAAGAGCTTCTCAGCATGCTACTTGATATTCTTCTATAAAATCCATGTCATGGCGCAAAAAAAACCCCAAAAAACAAAAACCCAAACTGAGACACAATGTGCTTAGCAGGTGATAAAATGAGGAGGAAAACAAAAGTAAAGGCCCATGGACTCAGAGAAATCTTTCACAACGGGACAATATTTAAATTGGAGTTACACGCTGCGATAGCGGAATCAAAACGATGACTACTTAAAAAAAAACCATAACAATCATTTCCATTCTTATCTCCCCAAAACATGGCGCCTCTCTCTCATACACACACACACACACACACGCACGCACGCACACGCATGTGCGCGCGCGCGACAAAAACGAAGAGAAAGGGGGGAAGAAGGAGAATGAAAGACAGAGAAAAAGAAAGAGGGGGATGATAACAGCTTCAATAAATCATCCAGGCCAGTCGCTGCTCCCCGGGGATGTGGGATGGATTAAATTAAGCACTCCCTCTCCCCGAGTGTCTATCCATCCTCTCTCTCTCTCTCTCTCTCTGCGCAGTATAAATGCCAACAGCTGATCGCGAGACAGCACACGGAGCACCTCGCGGAAGCTGCAGAGAGAGAGAGAGAGGGATACAGAGAGAGAGAGAGAGAGAGAGAGAGAGGATACAGAGAGAGAGGGGACGCTGTTGATCTTTTCGGCCGCAGGGAGTGTTTTTTTGTTTTTTCACCCATCTGAGTAGTCGCCTTTAACGGGAACTAAGGACTATTTCTGCGGCAAAGTGGGAAGGACAAGGTTTCCGACATTTATTTTGAAAAGCTCCCAAAATCTCCCTTCCATTTCTCACCCCCTCTCTTTTCCTCGCATCCTTCCCTCCTCCTCTTCCTCGTCCACCTCCTCTTCCTCTCCTCTAAAGAGGCCCCAAAGCCACCGCACTCGCCGCAGGGTACCTTCTACCGCCTGTTGTTTCATTTGTTTGTTTTGTTTTGTTTTTTTATAAATCTTATTTTTGACTGCTCACTATCTGCTGTCTGCCCGCAAGCTCTGAGAGCGCGAGGCACCCCCCCCTCGCCCCGCCCCCCTGGTGGGAGCTGTCCGGAGCTGAAGTTGCATTTCCCTTCCTCTCTGCACGAGGACCGGAGCGAGGGGACGGAAGCCGGTGAGACGGAGTCAGAAATCAGAGGAGCGGTCTTTCATCGGATCGGTCCGCGGATCTGAAGCCGGTCTTTCTGCAGTTCGCACCGGCTTCTTGGTGCGTTACGGGCGAATCACCACGCTGGCCACGCCGTCGAGGATCGGCTGTGTTTGCGAGTGTGTGTCATTGTGTTTGTGAGTGTGTGTGTGTGTGTGTGTGTGTGTGTGTCGGTGTCGCACCACCATGCCAAGGTCTTTCCTGGTGAAAAAGGTGAAACTGGATGATTTCTCCACCGGGGCGGATTTGGAGAACGCCTACCGGCACAGGACAGACCTCAGCCTGCGGCTACATGACAAAGGTAGGTCAGGCTGCCCACACAGCCAGCACCTACAGGTGTCTCTGAGACAAGTCCGGCTGAGGGGAGGAGGACGGACATGAAGAGGTCAGGCAGACAGTCTTGATAAGCTTTTCCCAAAGTGAGGCTGCATGTATGTGATTGACCTGCTGTGACCAGGACAGATTTCCTCTCTGAGAATCTCCTGCGAGACTGATCTGACACATAACTGCAGAAATGCAACTCCTCAGTGAAGTGTCAGTAGCACATACTGTTCATAACAAGTGCAGCCTATTTTTATGTGTGCGTTCTCCCATGGCATCCCCTGGTCTCATGAATACCCTGTAATATTTCAATAATTAATCTGTAGCCTTGATGGTTGCTTGTTACCTGTAGGCTGATGTGGGTGTACTCAAGGCAGATAAGTAGCCTATAATTGACAGCTGAGAGTTATCACATAGTTATGCCCTTTCTCTTGGGTAATAAAAGCTTCAAAGCCCCATACTAAGCAGTGCATTGCAAAATAAGCATTTCTTTGAGGCTTCAAAGGATTATTGGTGTCGGCTATAAGAGCTGCACATGCACTTCAGAGGACTGCAAGAGAACAGGAGCCCAGCATGAGAGGAACATGGTGAAAGACTAAAGACCCGATAATTTCAATGACCAATAATGCCTGCTCAGTGACCACACCACATAATCAAGCACTTTATTTACTGAAAGTGTAAAAACGGCAGCATCCTTGGTTTTAAAAGGGTCTATCGGCTGTAGGAGTTAAGCTGCCACTGAAGCAGAAAGGTCACCTGAGAAATCAACTAAATCCAGCGCGTCCCGTTTCATCGATTTTGGTTCACTGTCAGCGTGGACTTACCCCCCCATGTTGGCTAAGTAAGGTTAAAAGAGATAAAGACTGGATGGAGGTTATTAATATCTGGTCCATTTCAATCCACTTGTATGGATTCAAAGATGTCAAAGCTCAGCCAAAGTCTAAATGTCCATTAACTCACAAATCTGGTCTCATGCTGATATGTGTCTTCAAGGTCAGTGTGATGCTTGTGATGCTTACGGTTGTGCATGAAATGCACACTCTTGTATGGGCTGGGTGTGGACATCTTCTTCAGAAAGTGAGCTCGCTAAAGACTTTAAACAACAGTTCATACCATTTTATATGTGCCACTGACTAAGGTGTCCACCTGCAGGTGCAACACAAACTTCATATACAATAATGGTGCGATGAAAAACATCACTATAATTGGACAAGTGTTTTCTTGAATTTTTCTTCTGGGTTGCATCTTAAATTAGCGCAGTCACAGGCTCATATTCTACATTCTGCGTGAGGGGGTTTGTCAGTCCAGGTGTACCTATCCTCCTCTTCTTGCAGTCTTAGCAGATTTTTTTTTAATTTATTTATTTATTTATTTTTACACAATTCCTCACCGAGACAGCAGATTTTTAATAAATGTACAACTCTGTGTGCCTAAACTGTCATTATTACCACATGAACACAAAAGAGTTGGAGAAATGACCTGCTGACACTGACCACTCTCACTCCACGTTACTGTTGAATATAGAGTTCACAGTTTCTTAATCTAAGTAACATTTCTATGCAAGGGGGCCGAATATCTCGCTGCAAGTGCTGAATATGAATGCTATTTTATTAGATGTAGCCTTTAGGGTTAACAGGGCAGGTCCCATTGCAGTCTGAAGTGACAGTGTTATTCATTGTTCGGTGCTGCCCTCTGCCCCTCTGAGGCAGTGAACTTCCCCACACCCTGCAACTGTGTGCGTCACATCTTAGTCTAGGCACGAAAACCAGAGATGCCCTTGTCATGTAAATGAAGCTGCATTCCTTCCACCTCAATGTCATTGACAAGTTGATGCACATCAACATGCATATTCCGTGTGCTTTTCCCTGCTCATAAAGCAAAAATCTGTCAGTGACGTATTTATAATGTCGAGGTTAACAAGCCCTGCTTGGCTTGACACATGATCTGCTGCATCAGCAGCGCCATGCAACACCACCTGCACCGGCCACCTTTTGTCTCCGTCCAGAACATATGATGGAAACTGCTTACTACAACTCAAAAAGACAAGGCAATAAAGGTCCTTCCCACAACAGTGCACTATGTTGGGAACAACTTTCTGCTTGAATGAACAAGCTTCTGGAATAATTCATGCTCCACCCATGTTTCCTCCGCTGTGTGACGGCACTGTGTTTTCAGATGGGATGTCGTGGCAGATGTGATAGCAATTGCTGTTAGGCCTATCATGTGTAGACAGATATGTGGTGTCACTTGGGGCTTGTTGTGTCTGCGGCTTACTCATAAATCTCTAGAGAGAAAGGATGAATAAGACTAACAAGCATTTCTTTAAAGGACTCATGGCCAGGCTTTAGGCCTACACTATCTGTAGCATATGATGGTGACGCATACAGTAATACAATATGTGACAAAAATGCAGCAAAAGTATGTCCTACTTGCTGTGTTTTGTGTTATGCTGTGCTTGGTTGGCTCAACTCAGATAGAAACTTTGAAGTTACACACTAAAAATCAATTTAAAGCAGGAAGCCACATAGACCATCCAGTGTTTGTGCAAATATGGTTGTTTATTTATATCGTGTTATGACAAAACTAGCTTGACTCTGGCATCTTTGTGAACAAGAACAAAAAACGTTAACATGTAAACAAAAACAGGGCCACCCTTCACATTCACAATAATGTATTTAGACTTTTAGTTTGTCAGCTGCGATGGAAAGACATTTCATAGTGGCAGTACTGGAACGAGTCAAACGTATTCCTTTGCATATTTCTGTATTTAGTTTGTCGCGTAGACACATTCACATACACAGTTGAAGTGCAAATTGTATTAAAATGCTTTGTCTTTTGTGAGATGTGAATGTATCAAGATGGAACGGCAGCATCCTCCAGCTTCCTCATACCCATCTACATGTTTTAGAATGAGTGATGTGTTGATGAACCCACTGAGCCTGTACAGCAGCCTTGCTGTTACTGTTCATTGACCTGCGCTGCACTGGATCTGTCCGTGGTGCTGATGCTCGTTTTCACACGCTAAATCAGCTTTCTCAAGTTCAGGGTCAGCCTGTGCACATTTATCTTCCACTGAGAAACTGTTTTAACTGCAACCTTTGAGGGCTGAGGGGAATTATATTGCTGAATTATCTCTAGACTAACGCTGCAGGCTCTTTTCCCACCGACAACAGGTGCGCAGGAGATAGACAGTCTGTCCTTCAATACGCTAAGTCAGTCTTTCACATACTGGGCGTTCGCGCAGTTACAGTTGCTGCTGCAGTAATGATGGCGGGTTGACAGCCTTTCCTTATCACTTGTGCAGGGCAAATGCAGGGAATGGAACTTGGCTGTGGTTATAGTTGCTGCAGTATCACTGTGGGGCAAACACGTACAAACACATACAGGATGGCAACTACGCAGCCTGTACTTTTACACCTGACAGGTGCCAGTTTGTGAGGAGAAGACAAAATGTCTCTTATTTAAATAAAATACAGCATATGACCACAGTTAATCTTGTGGTTCAGATGACATCCTGGAACATGTAAAATTGCTGACCTCAGATCAGATCTTACAAGAACCTTCTGTTTCCCCCACTGTGTTGCCTTATTTGGTTTTTCTGCTCTTTCAGTTTAAAGTAAAAAAAAAAAAAGAAAAAAAGAATCTGGCTTCTTAACACATTCATTATGGCACCGCCTGTCATGTCAACATTTGTGTCCATCCGTTGCACTCGAACGGCTCAACACTGTTTCTGAATACAACATACTGATGCAACATGTGATATACAGCAGCATGTTAGAAACAAGTCTCTGCTTGAATGAACCACCTGTCTCGAATACTTATGGCTCCATTTTTTCTATGATAATAAAAGCACTCGGGCAGGGAAAAAAACAAAAAAACAAAAAGCCACACAGCTTTAGGCCAGCTGTATGTCTCTAATGGTGTAATGCTAAGTGATGTAGCTGTTGCTAATATAGTTGAACGGAGCACTTATTTAATTCAACCAATTCAGTGTGTGAACTGTTTGTACTCGTCAGGCTCAGTCATCATTGTCTCTGTGAAGAAAGATCCAGCTGAGGACAAACGGGCAGAATCTGATTTCACTTTGTTTTTCCTCTTCAGCTGGCAACAGCAGTCTGATGGTGTCCCCTTCTGTCAGATATACACTTCTTCGACATGCCCATTGCATTTGTTTCCAGAATATTGGCGACGTGGAGCCCCGCTGCGTCTCTTAAGAGTTTTATTTCAAAATCTGCAGTCTTAACCACCTATTACATCATATTGTGGCCGCAGCAGGGGCAAATATTATTTCCATGTTTAGGTCGAGTATGAAGACCATTTTATTGTAACTTCCACCAGCTAGCCTTTTAACCTAACACTGTTTTCTTTTTTTCCATATCAGCGGGTTACATTAGTGACTACATCAGCCCTGTTGTGTACGATGGTGAGAGTGACAGTGGGATCAAGGTGCCCTCTCCTGACCCGCTCTACGATGGCATCCACAGTGACTACGGGGCCCCTGACTCCGAGTCTCCTGACAGCCCGGGCTCAGAAATCACTGACGGTTACATTAACGGAGACGCTGCAGTGAGTGAGGGTTACACTGTGGACGCCTTCTTCATCACTGATGGCCGCTCAAGGAGGAAAGCCCTCGGCAGCCCCAGGAGCATTCAGAGGCACACCTGTAATGAGTGCGGCAAAACCTACGCCACGTCTTCCAACCTGAGCCGGCACAAACAGACACACCGCTCGCTGGATAGCAAGCTGGCAAAGAAATGTCCGACCTGTGGTAAAGTGTACGTGTCCATGCCTGCCATGGCCATGCACCTGCTCACTCATGACCTCAAGCACAAGTGTGATGTGTGCGGGAAGGCCTTCAGTCGACCTTGGCTTTTACAGGGTCACATGCGCTCCCACACGGGTGAGAAGCCTTTTGGGTGTGCCCACTGCGGGAAGGCCTTCGCAGACCGCTCGAACCTGCGCGCTCACATGCAAACCCATTCGGCCTTCAAGCACTTCAAATGTAAACGCTGCAACAAGACCTTCGCGCTCAAGAGTTACCTGAACAAGCACTACGAGTCTGCCTGCTTCAAAGGCCCCTTCTCTCCCCTTGGCCCACTAGATGCATGACCGCCTGCTGAGATAAAACAATAGACAAAACTCACATACAGACATAAATTACCATCTTTACAGATGGAACTACATACACAAACAATCTATTTTTGGTCAGAATATGACCTTGCTTTCCCTCCTCCCTCTCTCTCTCACTCGTTCCCCAAACCTTGCTTTCCATTGGAGCCTATTCATGATGATGAAGATGATGAAGATAGCACAATTTTTCTCCTTAAGATTTGCCCACTTAAGGATTTAACTGATCTACGCATGCACTTCCTCAAAACTCACCTCCTCATACTCTGTCTTTCCTGGATAGAGACAATAAACTAACTCAGCTTCCTTCTGGCATCTAGATACGAATGACATCCTATATTTTGGGACAGAGATGACGATGACGAAAAAGACAATAATATGCCAATAGCTACTTGTTCCTCCCTGCACTGAAATGCAGTGAAAGAGTTTCTCCTTCTGATTTTGTTTTCTTTTCGGGGGAATAATAGTAATAATAATAATAATAATAATAATAATAATAACAACATTTTGCTGCACCAAGTGACCATATTCTCTCCACTATTGAGGTAAAAATGCTATTTATTTATTTACTTATTTATTACCTTATTTATTTACTTATTTTTGACATTTTTTAATTTATTGTTTGTAAGTGTATTATTTATACTTCATTTGATTACAATGAAGTGATGCCATTATTTATTTGTTGCACTTTCATTTCTGTACATGTATGTAGTATATTTGCCAACCTCTTTCTATCACTCCAGGCCAAAGCATATGTCACTTTTTTGAGTACGATTTTTTCCTGTTATGTTGTTTACCCTTTTCTTATTAACATTATTGCATGCAAAAAAAAGATAATAATAATGAAATCTATGCCAACATCATAAAAAGCTTATGATTTTTGCCAAAATCCAATAGATAGAACCTGAGGGCAATATTTTTTCTCTTGGAGCCTCCGTAGGACTCTTTAAAAGCAATAATCACCTAATGCATGGTATTTTATGATGAAGTTATGAAGTATTACCTACTACTGTATAGCAGTTTAAAAATCAGGTATGTTTTACTTCACCTATAGTCATAAACAGAAAAGTACTAATATTACAGACATCAGGGAACATGCCAATGTAGTGTTAGAGTATCAAAAAGAAAAGTCCTGTCTTTCCTCTCTTGTTATGCACTGCCTGCCTCTTAGTGAGTAGAACTAATGTAGGATGTAGGCTAGAGAGGCTGGGATCAGCTGCCTGCTGGGTGTGAGGCCTATTGTAGGATAAGTATAACAAACGACAGACCTGCACGAGGCTGACTCCAGCATGAAATAAACCTGTTAATAAGCAGGACAGGCCTAACTAATGGATAAGGCCTCTCAACATTTCACACTGATTGGATCATTATCCATTCATAATGGTTTAGTGGTTTTTCGGGAAGCGTTTGAATGTTGTCAAAGCATACGTTCTATTTTATGCAGCCAAACAATGAACAACAGGTCCTTCACAAAATTTTAATAAGGCCTTAGCAATAGCTAATTCATTTAAACATTTGAATTAACAAGAGACAGCTGACCTTTCTCTTGATGCAAGCAATGAAACAAACACACTCTCAAATGAAGCTATCAAACTGCAGAAACAAACCCATAATGGCACAGTATTAAGCTGAACCTCAGCATATCTTCAACAGAAAACTCATTTAAAGCTGGGTGCGTTGTATAAAAGCAATGCATTCTTCAACCTCCCTTCCAGTGCACTTCCAAACCCAACAGAATGCATTCTTAAACCGCAGGAGAAAGCATCTACTTAAGATTGGCGTGATTTCATCTAAACTGTTACAGTCTCATACGGTAGATACATCGGGCAGAGTCCTGATTTTTCTGCTGTTGGCTCCTTTCACCCCCACTGGACCAACCGTAGACTAACTCTAAGAGTGATATACCTACAGACGGGCTAACTCTAATCATCCCAGACCCACAGATCGTTTAACGTTTGATCTAGCTGGCCATTACCAGCGTTGCTGAACCCAGTTCTCTGCAGCTCAGAACCCTTTTCTACAGATTCATTGAGCTTCTTGAGAGACAGACCAAGGACACACAGATCTGCACACACACACAAAAAAAGCGCTTGTCTATTATGTCATAATGTCCACGTTGTAACCTTGCATCAAGAACAGTGCCTGCCAATGAGCTCTTGGGAATTACACAATCTGTGTCGAGAGTCGGGCTTTTGAAAAGTAAAAATGAGTGGTTTGAACGCGGAAGTTTTGATAACTGCAGAGCTTCCTCATACATGAGTCTGCCCCGTAACATGGACCCATTACCCAATGTCATCTACATCTAGGAGATAAAGCTGTAGGAACTGTGTGACAGCAAGGGTGAGCGCATCTGACAGTGTTCTGAAGTTGAAAAATAAAACATTTTCTGATGGTGTTTTGTTGAACAATAAGACGATACAGTCTGTAATGTCATGTGCAAAGGAGCTTTTTTGGAAAATTGTAGCTCATGTGTCAATAACTAGTGGGGAGTTTTTGTTGTGACTGGAGCATGTGAGTCAGCAAACCGCAGGTCTTATCTCTTTCTCTCCTTGATGTGTGAATGAGATTTAAGCTGCAATTAATTGAATTGAATCAGATGATTAGTCACAGAGCTCCAACTTGTTAGGGCTTGCATTTTTTTGGGTTTTGTCTTTTTTTTCCCACTGTGATTTTAAAGCCCTGGTCAAAATAATCAAATGTGAGAGAGATAACGAAAAAAAAAAAACAAAAACAAAAACAATGCCATTATTTCAAACAGCTGATTCTGAAATCTTATTTCACACTTGTCTGGATGAGAGAGAAAACAACAAAAACACTATTGGTACTTTAGCAACTGATAACAATGTGACGGGTACAAAGTTGCAGAACATACAGTAACAGTATCTCTGACTGCAGTGTCTCCAGGTGTTGTTTGCATGTCACAGATTGGATCATTGTTCATTATTAAAACTCCTTGCATCTTTGCACTGCAGTCTAAATGTCTTTAGGGCATTTGTTGGCTAGTTGTTGTATTGGTGGCTGGCAGTTTTAAGGCAGAGAAGCTGAGTTTGTGCACCTGTTTGTCTGTGTGTCTGTCTCTGGGGGAGCTCCAGATCTGATTTCTCTAAGCACTTCCATTCTAGTCATTTCCACCTTAAAGAAAGTAGCACAATGAAACTAACTAGAATTCAGGTAGAAAAGAATTAAAAACCTTGTACTAGCTTGACCTCTCTTCTTTTTTTGTATTTCCAAGTTCAAGAATGATGATAACTTAAATAATCATTTATTGCAAGAGGGTTTGTAAAGAATCCTTTGGATTGATACATTTTTACTGCTGTATAGCGATTATCTGACAGACCTTATCTCAGGAGGTTTGGATCTCTGGTGCAGAGAGACGATCTCCTGGGTTTTTTTGAGCCAGTATTCAGACAATGTAAGCACAATGAACACAAAGCATTTTGTGGCACTTCATAATAAAGAATAATCTTAATGAACCAATGAACTTTGCCGTAGTTTTGTGTCTTGTCTTCTCTCTATCATGACAAACACACATACACACACACATTGGCACGGCTGCTAAGTCACACCTGAGAGGTTGATAAAGTGATTATTTCATCCCACTTTAATCTTTTTGTCCATATAATTTCTTCCCATTTTAAGTAGCTTCAACACACAATTCATGCAAGCAAAGTAAATTTACAGGTCAATAGAGCTTTACATATAGAGCACTCACTTTGTGCTCAACACACTGAGCTTTGTTTCATCTTTGTCAATACTGTATGTTTAAAGAGAGATTGGGCAAACATTAGTGCACAGTGTACTCATTAGCACTCTGGAAGCTGTCTACCAGTAATGAGCTGCCTGGATGGCCAAATACAGCAGCTTGTAAATTTCATACTTGAACATTTAGTTGTTAGTAAGTTGTTAAGCAGCTTAAACAGCTCTGAAACTAAAACATTTCTGCAGAATTTGTCAATGAACTTAATTATTCAATAATTAAAGTTCAGAAAAAGTATTTTATAGTTTGGTCGAGTGTGCTGAAAAGTCATCAGCAGATTTAGATCCAAAGGCATTAAATCCTGTTCAGAGGCACCAAACCAATAAGAGGAGCCCAGGCAACACAGAGCTCCCTCTCAAATTAAATTGTTGTGACACACACAGAAAACTGTGTGTGTTCTTAAAGGACCACATCACGCTGAGATAAGTTGCTGTAGAAAGCAGGTTTGCAGGTTTCCACATTCGATCTAGCGGACAGCAAGCAGCCAACCACAGGCCACAAGTTTGTCGTTGAACAAGTTCACTCACAAAAGTAGAAGGTGGTGTTGTTGAGTCATGAATAGGTAACGTCACAACTACAGCAAACAACAACAAAAGAAACGATTTGTAACTTACCAGTTAAAATTTTTGCCCTGTTTAGGATTTGCTGTATATTTCATTCAATTTCTTCTTTTCATTCAAATTTTTTTAACTATGCTTTAAATAAAAAGATAAAGATCCAGGCCATACACAATCACGGCTGTCTGATAATAGATAATAAGATACATTAGACAATGAACAGATACACATATCCACACTCCACACCTTAACACACTACTCAGTGAAAACAGCAAAGGACAGAGTCAAAGAATGAGATAACAGGGAGGTAAATTGGAAATGGAAATTTTACCCTTCAACAGCGTAATTTGCAGAGGCTCAAATTCTGCTTCTTCACTGTATTTATGAATTAAAAATTGGATTTTCAAGTATTTCTCGTCTGTGTGTGCGTGTGTGTGTGTGTGAGAAGAACTGCAGAAGTATAATTTAAATCTCCTGTCACGGGGAGATGGAAATTAAAAATCACTGATGGAGGACTGGAATTAAACACTGAAATTCAAATTATAGCCATATTAACACATAAGAGAGAGATGATGATGTTTCTGCGTAGTGGCTGAGGGTCACACTGTTGAGATCCAGGACGAGCAACGCAATGCTTTGGTTGCTTCATGGATTTAGTTTGTATGGCCTTCCTGTTACAGCCTACAAAACATGAGACACTGACCAACTAATGATTATCCTGCTGTGATATTAACTAGAAACTGACCTGATTAGGTCCCATCTGAGATGGAGCTTTCCTCAAAGTAACAACTTTTGAGTGACTGACACTCCGGGGAGCCACAGATGAGAAGGTTTACAACAATTTAACAAGTTTCTGTGAAAGTACACAACGTGCTACTCATGTTGTCTTTGTACTTTGTCATCACTGGACCAATGTTCAGTGATGTTGTTCACATATGGTGTATTGGATGAGTCTTGCTGTTAGACACCAGTAGATAGAGACGGCCCAAATCTATTGTTGCTATGCCAACACTTGCAGTATCCAAGGCAATAAACTATCTAAAATATCTATAGTGGTAAACTATCTGAACTGCTTCAGCAAAGAAACAATGCAGCACTTCAGGTTTATGAAGTCCAGTGTATCTCACAACCCTAAGCAGAAAATTGGTTTCACAGCAGCAGCGAAAAGACAGAAGAGTGACTGCCCACGTCTATGAATCACCTTCTCCCTCCATCTTCCTCCTCTTTTCACCTTAGTTTTCTCTTTCATGTTCTTATCATATTTTTTTAACCAGATGTGAGGAAATAAGGAAATAAGCACACTGAATAACCTGCCCCCCCATCAGATGTTCTCTCCTTTCCCCTGTTCCCCCTCTTATAATCTTCCCTTCATCACCTGCTTGATTCTACCTCCTGTCTCTCTTCCTTCACTCTTCATCCTTCCTTCTCATCCACCCCTTTTTCCTCCAACCACCTCTTCTTTCTCTTTCCTGCCAAGTCAAACCAGGCCATCAGGCCTTTGAGGACCTGAAAGTCATTTAACTCCTGGTAGATAATAAGTCTTAGAATATAGCTCCTCTCAGATAATAAGCTTTATCACTTGATTGCTTTGCACGCTCCCTGCTGTCTTTAGATTCATGTCAAGGGACCTACTCAAGCGAATCACACTATTTCCTTCCTGGCAAGTCAAATTAACGTTGTGTGTGTGTGTGTGTGTGTGTGTGTGTGTGTGTGTGTGTTTGCGTTAATAGGGAGTGAGGGAATGCTGAGTGTGCAAAATAATATCAAAACAGCAAAGGTTGCTTCCCAATAGTTAACAGGGCTAATTGTTAAAATAGTCCAACAATTGAAGTTTAAGTGTCCACAAGTGTGACATTAGCCTCTTTAGTTAACCTCATGCTGACTTGAATTTTGATCAGCTTTGATAGTCCCATGAAATCTCTATCTCCACCTCTGTTCTTTCCTGCACTCCCACTTTAACCTTAGCCCTGATCTTTTTTCGTACAGTATCTCCTCCGCTCTCCCTCTGCATTGTTAGCATTTTACTTAATCCTTCGCGAGCACTTGTTGATGCTTAACATGAAAGGAACAGGCATGATAAAACTTCAATAGAAAAAAAAAAAAAAAAAAACTTGACTAAATGAAGTGAAACATCAGCGAAGCAATAAGGAGTGACAGTGAAGTGCGACTTAAGTTTCTTTCGGACAAAATTTGGAAGTCAAACGGAGTTCTGAAAAGCAGAACTCTGCAACCAAACCAGCGCATTCAGGCACACAACACAAGGTTTCCTGCCGAAGAGCGTCAGAGGACCAAGATGTTTAATAATGAGCGGTAGTGATGTCATGGTTAATAAAGACAACTTCTGATTTGTCTGTGATCAGCTGTGGGAAATGTTCTCACAGGTTAACAAAGCAGAAATTTAATGAGCACATCATTCATTCGTTCCCTCTCTTTCCTCCCCTTCCTTGCTCGCTCACTGTCTCCTCTCATTCATGTCACTCCCCTTCCACCCAGCCTCTGTTATATTAAGCCGAGCACTAATAAGTCCAGCTTCCTCTGGGTTCTGTGATGTCATCTGTTAAAGCAGGCGTCATTATGTGTTCTATGAAATAAGACCCGCCTGCTGCGTGGGGATGCTGTGAAGCAATAAGCATTAAACAATGTTGGGCATAATTTGAGCTCTTCCATAATTATTATTATTATTTTTCTACAGTGTGCTGAGTTACACTGCAGCTCTTACAGTTCATGCCATCTAACAACACTAAGATTGCCAATAAACAAATAATCATATTCTATGTACTTTTGTATTTTTTTCCTAAATTTTGCAACATTTTTGGATATACTGGTGCAGTTGAATGCAATTCAGTAGAACAGTCCTGCGATGACAACTTAAGTCAGACACACTGAATTACAGGTGTTCCTAATAAAGAGATCACTTAGCCTACTCGTCCAGACCTCACAGGGGTGGCGTGGTTTTTTCACCAGCTTGTTATGATCCCATGTGGATGTGTGTGTTGTAATCTAACAGTATGTCTCTACTATACATGTTAGAACTGCAGAATTGGCTGCCAAAAGTCAGATTCCTCATCTTTCTCAATGTAGTCACATCTTCTACTTTCACTCCGGACAGAAATGATGTTGAGAGCGATGCTGGGTAGGACAGGGCTGTGAATGTTCTCACCACATCCCATGCTATTTGTAGAGATGGCAGCTGTCATGAGGAATATCAACAGGCTGAAGACAAGTGCTGTTCACAACTCTGGGAGGTGTAGGTGTGGAAGCAAGAAGGGAGATGTTGAAATAGTCGATGAGCACTCAGATTTCTCAATTAAGAAATGATCTGTGTGTAATTAATAAACCCTAAAGCTGAAAAATCCACTCGCCTGTTAAAACTTATCAATACAAAATGTGCAATTATGCATGTATTACAAGACATGATATTGATCGCTACAATAGCAAGACGGCAACTGGAGAACAATTAATTTCTTTCTTTGTTTCTCCTCGTTTTGTTTTTTTTGCTTTCACACACACACACACACACACTCGCACATTGTCGCAAAGAGATAACATCTCCACTTTTTCCAGACAGCTAACACACTGCAGAGGTAGAGTCACACATTTATTCCAGTGAACTTGTCAGAAAACAACCACATTCACTCAGGGTGAATGCAGGTGGAATCTGCAAATACGCAGAGAAGAAACAGCCAAAGAATGAATTAAAAAAAAAAAAAAAAAAAAGTCAAAGCTGTATGCACAACAACTGCCACAGCAGCTTCTGGAGCCGAAGATATTACATAGCGGAGCTGTTAAACTGGTTTCTATTCAGTGTGTTCAAAGTTATGACTTGTGACAAGTTGAAAGGCATAGCAACGCACTTATAAGACATTTGTAGAAGTGCGTCAGTATGAACACCATTATTCCCCGTACACGTGTACTGAGATATGTGTGTATTCTGCTTGCAACCATGTCTGTCACAGCTTCCTGCCTCAAGCTGATATAACTCAGCTTCAGCAATAATACAGAATCTCTCCGAGGCCTGCTGCAGGGGCAGGAAATGGTTGGAAAAGCAAGAAACACTATTTGTCCAACAGTGTCAATCAAATGATTTAAATCTTCACGAGGCAAAATAAAAGATGAAACACAGGGTACGGTGCAACAGTATCCTCAAATGCTGCGTTGTTTGTAGCTCCTAATCTGATACTTGTGTGGTGTAGGCAGCAGGTTTGAAGCTGTGCTTTTAGTGGCACAAGATATTTACATGCATTATTTATTGTTTCGTGGCCTATAGTGAAGTTTCCTCCTTTCAGTTACAGAAGCCTAAACAGACAAAAGAAGTCATCCTCTCAGGTTTTTCTAAATTCAAACTACAGCATACAGTACTATCAATGAGCCACTGAGGACAGACATCCCGTTGAAACAGCTCCTCTCAATCTTTGTATCGTTTTCTTGTTCTTTTTGATGAAAATCGTGACGCTGACTTGGCATTTTTAGTTTTCTTCCACGTAATTTTTCATTCGTTCATACGTAAATGAAATGATCACCATTAGTTTACTCAGCGCTTCTGTATTTCTGTATTTCTGCCCTCTTTTCATCAAAAATCTCCAGAACAAACAGTGATCCTGTTGCCAAAACCAACATTATAGGTCATTACAAACACACACACAAGCAAAATGAGAAAATACGAGAAATTATTCATCATGTTTCTCAAAAATTTATATGCGTCTTTATTTGACTTGGACACCGGATGAGAGCACGGGGCTGCCTCTGAGCTCTGCAGCTAAGCAAATACTCCCTCAGAGAGAGAAGAGGAGAAACAGACAAACAGACAGAGAAAGAGAGAAAGAACAGAGGAGGGAGAAAAACTGGGAAAAGAGGAAGAGAGAGGATGTGAGGAGAAAAGAAGAAAAGGAAACAGAAGACAGTGCGCGCACACAGGGAGTTGAGTGGAAAGAGAGAAACAGAGTGTGAGTGGGCAAGAGAGAAAGAGCAAGAGGAGGAGAGGAAGGAGGGATAGAGGTAGCTCAGGGAGGAGAGGAGGGAGACTTGACCCAGATTGGGAGCCTAACAGCAGCAGCAGCAGCAGCTGAGTGAGCCGGTGAATGTTTAATAGCGCCAACCACTTGCGCGCTGACGCACATTCTCACACACACACACACACACACACACACACGCACGCATCCACCCACCCCCACACACACAGAATCTCACAGACACTGTTGACTGGGACTCTTGTTGCTGGAGTTCAGCTCGGGCCTGTTGAATTACTGTGCTGGTGATGTGATTATCTGTAACAGGAATAAAACCACAGAGCAGCCGTGCACCTCCGTGTCCCTCTGAAATTCCCCCGGCCAACATCAGCAGAGCTACAGTGTATCCGACATACTCAAACTGCATTCACCTTTGTTATGCCTTGATTGGACTCAGTCTGCGGTACGTTCACTCAATTGGAAATGATTTGAAAAGCCACATCCCTGTCTATAAAAGAACTCTCAGCTGACAATCCATATTAGAGGAAAGCCGAGGTCATAAAGAGGAGGGAACTGCCAACTGAGGTCAGAGGCATGACTGCAGGGAAGAAACTCGCCCTGAGCCGCCTTAAAAAAGTTGGGCCAAAAACGACAGCAGCTCAGATTGAGTCAAATATTAAAAGTTTAAATAAAAATATAACAGATGGCAAGAAGTCAATTAAGCAAAAGAATGAGGGGTGCTCATCAGTATGATCAGTGGTTAGGTGTCTGTGTGTGTGTGTGTGTGCGTGCACAAGTGTGAAATATGTTAGATGCCAGAAATCAAACAACAAACACACAGGGGGGAGAGAGAGAGCGAGAGGGGGAGAGAGAGAGATGGCCGAGGAAGGCTGGCTCTTCTATAATAGTATGGGAGCCCTGGACCCAGGTGGTACCACTACTGCATCAGAGGACTCGGCCCAGATAACTGCTAGGACGATAAGAGAATGAGCAACGTAGAAGCAAAAAACGCAGCACCTGTAGCCTACAACCTGAGGATGGGTCAGGTTGTACCCCCCACCCCACCCAAGAACGGGGCCCTGGCAGGAGTTTAGGGAACTCTCAGCCGAGCAAATTACATAAACTTCTTTCATAAAAATCTCACTCAACGGAAAGTTCAGGAAGACCACCCTCAGCACAGAGCAGAACAATGCATGAGCTGCATAACTACGCTCTGCATGTCCTTGATTGATGCTCCCAGAGCTGTGACTTATCCCCATCAAATGTCTTTGGAAAAACATAAAAATGGCTGTTTACCCCAAATCCTGGTTTGCAAAGCTTGTTGAGTCACAACCAAGAGTACTCAAGGCTGTAATCACTCCCAGAGGTACCTCAAGTAAATACCAAGTAGAAAAATTGTTTTCTCTGTGCTCCGCGGCTGCCATGGCAAATCCATTGAAAAACAACCTTATCTGCACATTTTTGTAACAACATTTTTAGTTGTCAAGTGATCAAAAAAATGTTTTAAATGGCAAAACTGATGAAAAGGTGAACAGCCACTGCAGCTTGTTTGCCTTCCAGAGCGACTCCATTCAACAGACAACCTGTAATAGAAAAGTGTGCCTGTGTTTTCAGCATGGCCTCAATTCAGTACCTAATACAAAAATGATCAAGGATCAAATTAGAGACTTTTTTGTTTTTAATCTAATATGTATTCATTTAGTTGTTCTTTGTTGGAGGAGATCGCCTCACATATGATCCTAAGGGAGGAAATATGAATGATTAATGATATATTTTCTTCATCTACAGCCCCCATTCCCAAAAAGTTGGGACGCTGTGTAAAATGTAAATGAAGACAGGATATACTGATTTGCAAATCTCAAAAACCCACATTTTATTCCCAATAGAACACGATCAACATATAAGATGTTCAAACAGACATTTTACTATTTCATGGAAAAAATTAGCTCATTTTGTATTTGATGGCAGCAACACATCTCGAAATAGGAACAGGACGATGTGTACCACTGTGTTGCATCCCCTCTATTTTTTTAAACAACTGTCTGTAAATGTCTGGGAAGCGAGAAGACCAGTTTCTGGAGATTTAGAACAGGAATGACGTGCCAATCTTGTCTGCTCGACAGTCCAGGGCCTTTGCTGCCGGATTTTTCGTTTCACGAATAGCCAACTGCTTTCTTTCGGTGAAAGGTCTGGACTGCAGGCAGACCGGCGCCATGCTGTTGTGATGGGTGCAGTGTGTGGTTTAGCATCGTCTTGCTGAAATACGCAAGGGCTTCCCTGAAGAGAAGGTGTCTAGATGGAAGCATATGTTGGTCTAAGTACTTTTCTGCGCGTTGATTGTGCCTTTGCAGATGTGCAAGCTTCCCACGCCACAGGCACTCATGCAGCCCCATGCCATCAGAGATGCAGGCTTTTGGACTAATAACAACCTGGATGGTCCCACGCCTCTTCAGTCTGCGGGACACGGCGTCCATGGTTCCCAAAAAGAATTTCAGATTTTGATTCATCTGAACACAGAACAGCTTTCCATTTTGCCTCAGACCATTTTAAATGAGCTTCGTGTTTCCGGACTGTTTTCACATATGCCTTCTTCTTTGCACGATATAGCATTAACTTGCATTTTTGGATTGCACGGCGAACTGTGATTTCTGGAAGTGTTCCTGAGCCCATGCAGTGATGTCCAGTAGAGAACCAGGCCTGTTTTTAATGCAGTGCCGGCTCAGTGCCTGAAGATCACGAGAGTCCACTTTGGATCTTCGGCTTTGTCCCTGGCGGACAGACATTCCTTCTGATTCTCTGAATCTTTTGATAACACTAGACGCTGAACATGGTGGGATCTTCAATTCTTCTTCACAATTTTCTGTTGAGGGACATTTTTCGGAAATTGTTGAAGCTGTCCATCTTTACATCTGAGACGCTCTGCCTCTCGAAATGCTACTTTTATACTCAGCCATGTTACTGACATCAAATTCAAAATGAGCCAATATTTTCCATGAAACAGGAAAATTTCTTATTTTTAACACCTGATATGTTGTTTATATTCTATTGGAAATTAAAGATGGGTTTATGTGATTTGCAAATCATTGCATTCTGTTTTTATTTGCATTTTACACAGCGCCCAAACTTTTATGGAATTGGGGTTATACAAAATGTAGTGCATCACACTGACAGCAGTTATGTGGGAATTTTTATGGTACTAGATTGCTCGTAAAATTCACACTCAGATTTCAGATACTTAAAGGAGGTGGCACACAGTGGATGTAAATGTACTGTACGAAATAAATAAGGAGAGATTTTAAGCAGAGGCCAATTTCTTTGTCATAGCAGTAATTTTGACTTGTCATAACTGCCATAATATGAAAAGCGTAGATGTTAATTAGATGTTAACAGTGACTCTGTTCTAGTCAGTGCGCACAAAAACTGAAACTTTAAACTAAGGAGGCCAAATTGCATACAGTCACCACTTGTTTTTTTTTTTTTTTGTTTGTTTTTTTTTTAAAAACACATTTTTCCTCCTGTGACATGTCCACGTCTTCATCTATTGGGCTACATTCAAATCACGTCATGCTCAGTGATGAGCAACACTTTCTACAAATGCCATTTTCTAAAAAAGAACATAAAGGGGTTCTCCACATTTGTCTTGTGAATGCTGAGTTTATAATGAAGTTTAACACCATCTCCTAACAAGAGAATCTACAAGACCTTCCACTACACCTCGTCTCAAACACAACTAGTTGAGGGTCCGGTTCCCCCTTTGACACAATTATTTCCACAGCCACACAAATAACTGAATAAACAAGAAAACATGCATATCTGTGTTGGCGACTAAAAGAACAGTTTTCTTTATAATGTACTTAAGAGAGTCTGCAAAATGTATTTTTTCTTTTTTTGTCTCTGTTGTAATTAATGGGTGAAGCCGTCACTATGAGAGTGTTACAGATGTGAAGATTTCCTCTCAATGAATTACTGTTTTTCCTTCATAAAAGACACCTAAATAAGAATTAACTTGACACCTGCTTATCTAAATAATTTAGATGAATTATTGTATCACTTTTATGATCTAGAGGAAGGCTAATAGATTGGAGAAAGTTAAAGCTGCAAGATATACGATTGCAAAAAGGCAATCTCAGCCTTAAGAACATGCTTCCCACCATACATTAGGTCATATTGTCATATTGTTTAACCCTGTACTGTAGATGTTTTATGTAATACAGCGTACATAATGAATGAATGGAGTTATTGCTGCTTGAATTTCTCTACCCCCTCAAGAGATAAAGATCATAAGTTACACCTACTTGAATTGATTTTAAGCTTTTTTACAGCTTAAATTATAAAGATTGAGCAAGAAATTAATGAACTATCATAGGAGCAGTTCTTTTCCTGGAGCTGGTTGTAAATCTAAATTTTTATGACCAAAAAATGTTACATTTGCCCAGAGCCAGTCGTAAAAGTGCTTCTTAATGTTGAGGCGACAGAGAGCTGCGAGCAACAGTGCCATAAGAGGAATATGTTAAGAGACACATGATCCACTTTACTCTGAAGTGTCAGCTATGGGCACACACCGACACACACCCATATAGTGGAGAACATTTGAAATGCAGCATTAGTGGATCTCACTGTGACGCACAACTAAGCAGAAATGAGTTCTCAAGTTTTCCTTTCTTTCTTTGTCACTGCTTCTTTCTCTCTCTCTTTCTTGCCCTCTGTGTTTGCCTCGTTTCAGAAGTCAGCATTCCTGTTCATGTTTTCAGCTCTAGTGAGTCACCCCGCTGTATCCGTGTGTGTGTGTGTGTGTGTGTGTGTGTGTGTGTGTCAGGCTGCTATTTCAGCACTTTCCAGCACTATCGATTCAAACCAGCCTGCAGGGGAAAAAGCAGGCCCCCTTACAGCCACACACATGCATGCGCACCTCTACAGTTATACACTACAGCCACGAATATTAAAAAAAAGGTAGTTATACACACTAATATCAAACAGAATACACACAACTACACTTTGAACGTCATACATAAATGCAAACAATAAAAAAAAAAAAAAAAGACCCAACAATATGAATTTGTAAGTTCACTCAGACACAGAGTGTGCGTTCGTGTGTGCATACAGTCAGCACATGTTCAAGGCGCTCCTGTAGGTTTATATGTTTTTGTGACCTTCACTTACAGTGCTACAGACCCAGCAGGGGAAGGAAGAGATGAGAGGAGTTATGCACAGGCAGCATGATGACTCAATGCTACGCTAAAGCCTCCCCAGTGTGTGAGTGAGGTGTGAGTGTGTGCGTGTGCCAGAGAAAACGAGAGAGAGAAACAGAGAGAGATGGTATGCAAATGTTTGTCGATTTGCAAGGTTAAACAGTTTTTGTATTTCTGTCTACATTTGTGTGCGACGAAGTACGGGCGCATGTGTGCCGGTATCTGCATATGTTAATGTGTGAGGAATGAGCTGTATGTTTGTGGTGTGCGCATATGTGTGTGTGTGTGTCTGTGTATACTAGTAAGTGCTATGTAGTGAAGAGCTGTTGCTTTTTTTCCTCAACTGATTGAAGACATTTTGGGAAAGTGAGGACATTTTTGTCAGGTCCTCCTTCTCTGACTCCCTTTCAGGCCTGAGGCTGACTGAGGTCTAAGGCTCGGATTCATGGTTCAACTTAGAATTCAGTTTAGTTTAGACGTTTGGTTTTGATGGTGAAGGTTTGGGTAAGTAGGGGGGGAATGTATTAGGTTAATATGTTACCTCACACACAGTATAAGTGTATGTGTGTTTGTGTGTTTTGTCAATTGACCAAATTGTACGTGTCCAAAACAGTCTGAGAGCAGCTAGGGGGATTTGTGTGTTTGTGAGCGTGGAAGAGAAAACAAAACACAAACAGATGTGTGTTGCCAGTGAGGCCCTACTGTGTATTTGTACACCCAGTCAAGGTCATCCAGGCAAACAAACATCTAACACACAAACACGCCCTTTAACAATTACTTGGTCATATTGGAACACATGTGTTGCATACACGCATGCATCTTTACACACAAACACACACACACACACAGACTGACACACTCACCCTCTGGTGCTTGAGTGAAGGATACGCAGCAGGTGTGGGTCAAACCAACAGGGCCAGATAACATCTCTCAGCATGGCGTACCCCTCCGCCACTGACCTCAGCTGAAAATAGAACCAGGAAGTAGTTATTTCAGGATCTCATTTCCACCCACACCAGGGGTAGACCACAATTAGCACAACATCTCTCTCTCTGACTGCCTCCCACTGACGCTCCACACCCCGCCTCCACCGTCCATTCACACTGACTGAGAATGTGTTGAAGAAATGTAATGACGCTCTGCGAATCACCTGCTCTGAAACATGCTTCATTTTCAAATGACACGGGGACCATCAGCTCTGCTTCTTCAACTGAATCTTTTCTCTGCAACTAAAGTAAACACCAAGCACGTCATTGTCTGATCCATCTCCCACAATGCAGGTTCCTCATCCGGAATTTTTCTCGCTTTGTTCAATACTTTTTGAAGGGTGAATAATGGTCACCTGTATTGTGCAATCTGGCAACATGGATTCAGTTTTTGCCATTTTCACTGTGCAGAAGACAAAAAGAAATATGGCCTCGACAAAAGAGACCATATTTCCTCCCACTTTCTACTTTCCAAGAAGTAAGATCAGGGAGTCCAATGTCCAGTGTGGACATCAGATTACAGCATTTAAAAATGTCTACTGTTTTTAAGAACATTTTCTGAAAAGGAAACATGCTCGCCAACTTCACGCAGTGCATGTGGCATGTGAAGTTAGGATTTAAAGCAAACTTTGAACTCTTGTGCTCTTGTTTTGCATCCTTCTCACAACTACTCCCATCACTCAGCATACTAATGACTCAACACCCCAACTGATTTAAAGCAGAGTCAATTGGAAACGGAGCAGTCTCATCTGTGATGGCAGGTAGGACATTAGGTATGAACTAGTTTGCTTCAGTCACAGCCTCCCTTTCAGGCCACTCATGATCAAAGATGACCAACCACAAGCTTACTAAACAAACAAACAAACAAACAAACAAAAAAAAAATCTTTGTTCTCTGCAAGGAAAAACAAATATATATATATATATATATATATACATACACACGGTCAAGAATCAAATTTTACAGTAGATTTATATGGCTAACACTAAAATGCAATACAAAGGAATATTTGACTCAACTGTAACCGCTGATACTTATATAAAATGCATTGTCCAAAACAAAACTTGAATTTATAAGACAGAGAAGCACATTCACATTTCTACTATCATCATCATCAGTTGTGCTGTTCTTTCTGAGTATCAGGCAGATTCTTTTAAATGAGTAATTAGATGGCAGAAGATAAGACCCTGAGTCACATTTAAATGTAAATATATCACTCTGTTATCCTAACTGTTCTTCTCAGTGAAGACTCTCAGTCATCCAGGTTACAGTATCTGTAAAAATGGCACTTAAAGGCTTCCTCAGTGTCTTTATCAGAAATGGAGAAGCCTCTCAGATAAGGCAGGAGTCATCTTCAAGACCCTTTTGTGAGTCCAGTTTCCTTTGTACTGCTCCTCGGCAGAACCGGTATCTTCTTTAGTCTCATTTTGACTTTATTTGCTCCATCCTTTAGTTGCTAATTCTCTTCTATGTCCTCTCCTTTCATCTCTCATCCTTTCCCTCTATTTTTCAATCCCTCACACCATCTCTGTTGCTATTCCCTTCCCTGGATTTACCTTTCTGTCGTTTTTTTTTTTTTTTTTTTTTACCTCTTGCTCTCTCGACTCCTCTTTTATCCAGAATTTTTGTACCATTCCTTTCCTGCCTGTTGTCTCCACACTTGGCAGGGGATCTGTCTTTCCTGCTGTCTGTGTATGTGAGTGTGAGTTGACAGTCTGTGTATATACACTCAACTGGGTGCTCATGTTTGAGTGCATTCATGCACATATGAATTAGTTCTGGTCCAAAACGAGCAGACATATCTTTTCTATTGGTATATTTATGAGACCCCTAAGAAATGAATTTACACCAGTTACATACTGCATCCTGGAAATTGCTATATCCTAGATCTCTGAAGTTGACAGTGACTAAAGCCGACACCTCCCCTTTTACTTTTACTTTTATATTTTATCAACCTTACTTCCAGCCCTATAAATGAAACAATCAAATCCCCAAATTGCATTCAAACGCTGACTTGAGTGCTGCGCGACAAAGTTTTGCTGAAGGCAGTGTAGGTGCTGACTGACAGAATCAAGTTTTACTGTAGATTTATATGGCTAACACTAAAATGCAATACAAAGGAATATTTGACTCAACTGCAACCGCTGATACCAGCTCTTGCACATGCATGCTGCCCTTGATACTTGCCCTCCACGCTGAAAAGCAGCCTCGACAGTAAAGCCTGCCAAAGTGACTGAATAGGAGCTTTGGGTATTGCAGGATTCGTCAATCAGTGCACTCAAGTTAGCTTGTGGCTATTAGTCAAGATTCCTCCTGTCTCTGGAGCTGTAGTTTGGTCAAGTTACACAACTTGGAATGTCTTCCTGTATTTGCACACATTACCAGACATCAATACGCACTTTATTAATATATCAATTAAAATGAAATTCTGAAATTACATTCTTTTGCAGCAGTTAAATATTTTGGTGTAATACTGTGATTACTTTATTTCCACTCCCACAAAGGCACCTGTACTTACTAGGCCTGAAACACACATACGACATACTCAATAAAGAAAGGAACAAAAATCCACAAACATCCCAGAATTAAAATGATAAAATAACAAGTTACCCCACAGTTGTGCATTTTGCAGAAAAATCAGGTTGGTGTAACATGGGATCATAGAGTAGATGGCAGCATGCTAATCTGAGCTTTAGCTGCTTTAGTTAGACTCATCCTCTCACCGTCTGTTTAAGGAAAAGACCACGTACTCAGCCTGAATCCACAGCGTACACACACACACACACACACACGCACGCACGCTCATGCACACAGTGTTTCCTACTCTCCATTAATCTTCACAGAACAATTAGACTGCATCGGGAAATAGTGTAACAGTCAGCCAGAGTTCCTCTATTGAACAACTTCCAATATTCACTGTAAACTGATGCATCACCATCTTGGAGGCAGTGACATCACCAGAGATGTGTGTAATTGTTTTCTTTTTTCTCTTTATTGTGCTAATCGTAAAACAATTAAAATCCATTTCTCATTTCCTTGCTTATGGAAAGCTTTAGAAAAATTAGAATGCCTAAATTCTGTTTTTGTTATTGGATTGAGTCACTTGCCAAACTCATTATTTCTCTGGAAGTGTGTGGTACAAAGCTCCTGATAAAACAGTGACGAGCTGTGACAAACGTTTTCATTTTTCTTTACATTATGCTGATGCTAGAATTTTTTTTGCAATGCGTCTATTGGTTATCACAGACCATGGTGATATAGAGGTACACAACAATAAAAATACAATTGCATTCAATTTGTCAGTGTTTGTGTCTATCCACCTCCTTCCTTCTTTCTTCTTTGTCTGCATTTTTCACAGTTCTCTCTCAGCGATTAGTTTAGTTCCTCACCACGATGAGAGCTGTGGTTTGAAACTCATCAGGTCCAATTCGCTCACTGGGCTGTAACCTTTTCTCTCTAAGGACTCAATTAAACCATAGACTGGTACTACATGGCTGTTCCATCCTTTGGAAATGAAATTGAGTACAGTAAACAATATGTTATTTTTCTTGTCAGTATTTAAAAAAAAAAAAAAAAAAAAAAAAACTTTAAATGTTAAATTGCTCCGAATTATTTGTCCAATTAAATCCCCCAAAACTTTAATAATTGACCAAATAATATGAACTTGTGGTTAATTCAGTACTGATTATGGAGCTATCAATGGCTTCGCATGATTTTCTTCAGCAGAATGAGCCTGTCCAGTTGTCCTGGACGTTTAGATGTTAAAATTTCAATATGTACTGATGAAGATCATGTGATATAACCTGAGCCACTAAATGGACCTTGGAAGGAATGGTATTTTATTTTATTTTTTTTCCAGGTAAAGGTCATGCTTTTATTTGCTTTCTGTGTTAAAAGAGAAGATGAAAAACACTCATATCTGTCATATCTGTGTCATATCTATGAAACGCTAAACTCAAGAAAAGGACCGGCCAAAGAAACAAACACTTCACCAACAATCGCAGTTGACAAAGAAAAAACTTGTTTAAAATTCTCCTAAGATTTAAAACGAGACTTGTCCTAATTGCAGTGACCCAGGTTCAATAAATGTGACCATCCCCCTCCACTGTCTTAAGTCTTAAAAAAGCTGTATGAGCTTTAGGTGTTCTGGTAGAAAGACGGGACCCTGAGTGATATTGATCTCCCTTTGCAACTCCTGGCAAGAGTTAATCCTTCAGAGCTTACTGACGACCACACATCCCCGTCCTGACTAGAAATGCACTGCAGTCAGTTTACTGGGGTCAGTCGTCGCTAAGAGGTGCTTTAATACACTGTAATGGCTCATGTCTGTTGCATGGTCAGTTTTTAAGATAATGTTTGTGGGCTGTTCAACCAACTGTTGTCCATATTGTCATTATATACTGCTCCTTACAGCCCATTGCACAGAATCTATTGATTTATTGCTCCCATTCACCCTTACTGGAAAGTGGAAACAAAACTTCCCATCACCGGTGCCTTAAAAAGTTGGCCTCAGGAACACAGCTAGATAATAAAAGCTCCCTTATAACCTCCAGGCTCCTTGTTCTAGTTGTCACTATTTGTTGGGATACTTGGGGTGAT
Source organism: Echeneis naucrates (assembly GCF_900963305.1). NCBI lineage: Eukaryota > Metazoa > Chordata > Actinopteri > Carangiformes > Echeneidae > Echeneis > Echeneis naucrates. Next base: position 13,810,721 of record NC_042516.1, read on the forward strand.
TGTGAGATCTCAGTTCTAAGGGGGAAAGTAGAAGTAGAAGTTTTGTACGTGTCTTCAATCCTGACTGTTTGCCACCCACTGGCTCCACACCGTGGTTATATCTCTCTACCTACAGAGGTGTGGAGATCAGTTCCTGTTTTCACCACCTTTCTGTCTCTGCCCATGCCTTTTGCTTTAGGACATAGATAGACAGATAATTTCTGATGAAAGTCTGAGCTCTACTCTACGTTTCCATTTCCATTGTGTTTTTGTGTGCATCTGCTGTGTCATTCTCTGTGTTTGTACTCACAAGCTCGTCTCTCGTACACCGTACATTTGTATGCATTTGTGTGTGTGAGACTTGGTAATTTGATTAACGCGTGTAAACAGTTAAGACAGTGGTAACGACTACCAAGCAGTCTGTTTATCATCATCAAGATAAACCCATGGAGCAGGGTGCGTATGTGTCTGTGTGTGTGTGTGTGCTGTTTGAATGTGTTTAAATATGCACATATTTGGTGTGTTGGTTTGTTTGTGTTTGCCCGTGTGTGTCACAGCTAAGGGCTTTGTGTCTGTTTTGTATGTGTGTATGTGAAGATGCCGTTCTATGGGTGCATGGACAAAATGTTTGTTTACAACAGCTTTGTCAGGACATTTTAGCCAGAACTGAAATGGCTGAATGAGGGTTTTTAAGGTTAGGCTTAGGATTGGATTTGGGTCAGTGTAAAGGGTTAGGGTAGGCATTTATTTGTGACGGTTAAAGTTAGGGTAAGAGGGTAGGTCCTCACAACTACACAAAGAGGAGTGTGCCTTTGTGTGCAGGCGTGTGTGTCTGTGTATGAGTGTGCGTGTGTTTGTGTGTGCACTGAAGCGAGTGAGCTAATCTCTTATAGTGCAAAGAGAACTGCAGTAGTCCAGAGTGTAAACATGTTGTCATGTTGTTATCACCAATGATACACACCCCCTCTGGACCGAGAATACCGCCACATAGAGGAGATGTCCATGATGGTAATTTCCTTAAAAAAAACCAAAACAAAACAGTGCAATCAGGGTGAACACGGGAAAACTGTGTTTTCCTCAGCAGATTCAGCTTAATGTTCTGCTAATAGACACTTCTTGACTTGCAGAATTAAACACACAAAACACAAATATCCATCCAAACCGATTTCCCTCCTCTACAGTGCGGTTTGACTAAATTTAGCCAAGTAAAATTCATTTTCCATTTCCATTAACATATGACTTTTGTTGACAATGAATGAGGATACAATCAGCAATCACACATGGATCAAATGACTCTGCAGTCCACGTGGGAATTTCACACTCTTGGCGAATATGGACAGGACTGGCAAAGCAAGCAGCACTAATTTAGTCCGCTTTCCTACTGTGACGTCACTCAGAGCCAACACTGTGCACAGACCTGCCGCTTTGGAAATGAAAACGTAAGCAGCAGCCTGATACAAGTTTGAAAGCGTAGGAGCACCGCACCATGGATGAGACACAACAGAAACACTTTCCTGTTTGAAAGGAGGCCAGCGGCTCGCTCTCTCTCCCCTGTGTCTGTGTATATGTGCTGACATTCCTCCTCACATTGGCCAACTGGCAGAGGAAAAGGGGGTCAATAACGTTACAACCCCCCAGGGCACGGGTCAATATTTGAATAGTCATGAATAGTTACATCTCAGGAAAACACAAATATTGGTTAAGTGGTTTAAAAATGACCAGTTTTGATTTCTTACAGTGTCATATGGAGAGTAGACAAACCTGTAGAGCTTCTGAACTGGATAAAAGGATTTAAGATCTTTTTTTCTTTGCCTTGGTTTGATGGCACATCTTGAAGAGTGACACGAAATGGGGGCAAGAGAGAATGAAGAATGACATACAAATGACGTACAAGTGACATCAGATCAGCGTCGTGAACAAAGATCTTGTAGACTCCTATTCATGGGGCATGCACTGTATCCACTACACCATCAGATTTACTGTTTTCATGCGAAAAACTGGATAGGTTTATTCAGAAATATAGATATATATTGAGGTTATGTTGTCTGGTTTTGCATTAGATCTTCACCAAAATTCATCAAAAATTCATCAAAACCTCGAATTTGGTTTTGGCAATTTCTTTAATGGAGAACTTTGTGTTCTTCTGAATTCCTCTTCAATTTTAAATATATCCATTTGTTTGAATGTAATACAATTCAATTCCATAATATGTGACTGAATTCCAGATTTTGCAGAACATTTTGCATCAATAACCTACTTATAGAGTTTAATCTGCAGTAGACTTATATTCTGATATGTTCCACAATATGCTCTTCTGTTCCCCTCACGATTCTCTGCTCAGCATTTAGGTTCACACTACTAAAACACACAAGTGTGTGCACCCACACACACACACACACACACACACACACACACACACACGTTGTATGCACAAACACAGGCATGTAAACTCACAAGCAGAGACAGTAATCAACAGAGAACACACACAAAAACATGCCAGCACTCACACTTTGGCAGAATGCATCTGGGAGGCAGCTCCCTTTCCTTGCCTGGAGAGGGAGAAGCTTATTATGGAGCCTTATTGAAGGCTTCAAAGAGTTTAAATTAGGGTGGAGAGGAGGGATTAGGAGATGAGCAAGAAAGAGAGGAGGGGAGAGGCTGAGGAAGAGGGGGTAAGTGAGAAGAAAGGACGAAGATAGAGGGAGACAGAAAGAAGGAGAAGAAAAGAGGTGCAAATAGAAAGAGGATAAGATGAGAGAGAAGAGATGTGGGGAGGGTGGAGGGGGGAGACAGAAAGGATGGAGAGGGCATGGGGGAGGAGATAGACAAATGGGAGGAGGTGAGTCGAAGGGGTTTGCCAGCTCATGCTGATCTTACATTACACGACATAAGAAGTGGTTTCAGAGTTCATTTCTAAGTAAGAATCAAAAACACTCACTGGGAGAAAGAACCCACCGCAGCCTGAATGGAGATACTCCTCATTGCGACGTTCAGGCAAAAATCAAACATGTTTCACTGGAGGAAATGGCAGCCAGCGTGACGGCTAAAAGAGCTGGCGCTCATATAATTACAAAAAAATAATGTGTAACCTTGAGAGAATAAACAAGAGATGCACACTGAATAGATAGATATTCAGTTACACTTGGCATGGTTTGAACTTTTCAGCGCTCCCAGGTCAGTGATTCAACTGTACATTACTGGGATTAACAAATAATGCCTGTGCTGTTTTTTCTCGGCAGAAAGCAAAGAGTAAGAGCAGGTGCTTGATCGAGGATCAATGAAGAGATTTCACAAAGTCTGAGATAAGTGAAAAAAATAATAAACACTTTCGAACAACTCAGTTATAAAATATATAAAAATTCATCCAAAAGTAACTAAAATTTTTATCTGTTTTTGTCAAAATGTAAGAAGTTAACTTTACCAAAGAGCTGCAACAGGGACCTGACACGTTCCAGTGGACATTTGAGTTTGTAACAATAACAGAAATCATTGGTTGTGAAAAGGCAGAGTTTAAGGAGGGCAGAAGAAGCAAGGGGGAAGAAGACAGAAAAAAAAAAAAGAAAAACAAGGCAGGCATTGAGATGAAGGAGAGGGAGAGAGGACAGACACTGAGCAGAGATGATTTGTCCTAGAGGGATGGAAAAGGCCATGACGATTGCAAAACATGAAGCAAAGAGGAAAAGACCAGGACCACAGCAAGAACAGAGATGAAAGGCGATCAGAGGAAAAGAGAAAGAGAGACATAGGAGGGCAAAGAAGAGAAGAAGGCATTAAAGGGGTGGGACAGAAAAGGAAAGAGGGGGAGTAGCGCTACTCAGAGGGACAAAGAAAGGCTGTCAAGGTCACTAAACAAGCGGCAGAGACTAGGACCTAAAGGGATTGGCTGCAGTGCTGAACAGCAGCAACCTGTTAGTCATGGTCACACACACAAACAAGTGGAAGACAAAATTAATGGAGTACCAGACAGCAAAGATGTAACAGATGTAAAAAAAAAAAAAAAAACACAAGAAAAGCAAATGACCTTTTTCCGAAAAGGTAAAAGGACATGCCCTTCTGGAGCTTATGCTGGAAACCTGGTCTGCAACACCAGCAAATGACTAAAATTAAATTTAATGAGCTTATCTCCTTTTCCTCCTTCCAGCTAAACCAATTTGGGTCAATTCAGTGTGCTTGAAAATCTTGTTGTTTTCATTAAATGTGCCACCATGATACTGAACACCACTGAGTACGCAGATGACACATGAGCATTCACATTACGAACTGTCAGTACGATAAGCTGTCTGTCCGTTAAAGAGTTAAAGGACACGCAGAGGGAAACATGCAAACCAGTGATGGATGGTGTGTATGTCTGTGTGCGTGTGTGTTGCTGCTCTGTGATTGCGCCGGGGAAAACAACATGGCAGACAGCGACAGTCACCTGTGTGTGTGTGTGTGTGTGTGTGTGTGTGTGTGTGTGTGTGTGTGTGTGCATGCCTTGGGGTAAGCAAAGCACAGTGACAAAATCAGCCAAGGCATAATTTCACAAACAGAACTCAGCCCTCTAAGTGACACACCTGCATCTGACACACACACACACACACACACACACAGAGAGCAGCAGCTGTAGACCTTATAAACAAATATACATCACTGATGTACAGTACTTCCTCTGGGAGTAGATGTTCCTGTCATCCGTAACTCTCAGCGATTAGCTTCATTTTATGTTTCATAACATATAATACACACCAGGTGCTGGCCTTGACTTAGTCTGCTGTTCTTGTTGTCTGACAGCTGTGTAAGTGTGAAACCCTTATTCACTTCAGGCTCACAGCAACATCAGACAGGTTTTGTTATTAAGATGTGAGTGAACGATGAATGGATAACGATTCCATTATACATATTCAATTGACTGCTACACATCTTTTACAGCAATAAAGTACTCACACAATTTCAACCGTAAATACACACCAGTACACACCATGGTCGAAACATACTGCATAAAATAAATGTAATCACGGGGATATTAAGCCTCAAATAGGGGCATATTCTGAGGGGAGGATGCTTGTTTGGCTACAGTAAATGTGGAAAAAGTCACTTTCAGACAGCTCGCCGTGGCAAACTGAACAATATTCACCACCAACTCTGCAGCTCCTCTCTGCTCTGCTTATGAATCACTTTCACTGTGCCCATCTCAACTAAAAGGCTTTAATAAATCAACACCAAATGGCAGATGAGGTTATGTGGGAGTTAAATGAACAGCTAAAGAGCCATTTCAGCAGTTAGTGGAGACAAAACCGTCCTCAAGTGGACATAAACACAGCTCAACAACAAATGAAGGCAAATTTGATGAGTGACACTGCAACCTCCATCCAAATATGTGACATCGTTTGACTTTTATTTTATGTTGGTACAACATCTCATTGCTCTATGTATTGCAATACTGTCGGTGAATCGTTTGTAAAAAAATCGAAAACCACTGCAGTATTCATTGTAATAATGTTCAAATCTGCCTCTATTTGCAGGAAACATTGGCGGTAATCATGTTACTGTTTTTTTTTTTTTTTTTTTTTAGTTTCTGAATTTATGGAAATCTACTGTCCTTGTTTGATTTTTCTGCCCAAATGAGCTCTATTTCATAACAGCACCAGCAGCTCTGAACTGGAAAATGGACCCGAACCTTGGAAAATGTGTTTTATTCCAGGGACTGTATATCTAATTGATTTATATACACTAAGAAGCAGTTGCCAATTCCTGCTGAATCTTTCATGTTGTGTCTTCAGTAGTCTGCTCTGCGTGGACTTGGCAACACTATCAAATTTCTTATCATTGTCCCTGTTGGCAGAATAAATCAGACTGTTGCGAAACAGGATTGGTGTGCAGCTCAGGGATGACCAGAAGTAATAGCCAAACTTCGAGGATGATTGTAGAAGTAAAAACACTATTAATGGAAATTGAGTTATATGGTTATATTTGAATGAGTTGACAAACACCCCAGTGGTTTCCTTCTTACTTCCCATCCTTCTTTCACTGCTTCCATTTGTCACTTACATGCAAAAAAAAAAAAAACAAACAAAACAAAAAACCCCACTCAATCATACAAAGATTTCAGTGCGACTATCAGAAGTGTTATCTCTGCATTGCAGACTATGAAACATTGATGTGTTGTTATTGTAAAAGCAGCAATCTGGATCATCCAGACTGAATGACCCAGAATAAAAACACTCTGGCTTGCGACAACACGGATTCTCTGATAAACAACTGTTTTGTCTGCAGCGAACAATTAGAGCAAGCTTTGCTGCTGGGACCCATTTTGGAGCAAGATTATCTTTTTGGGGGGAAGTTATTGTTGTTTTTTTAGAACCTTTTTATGGAAACTGGTTTCCATTAGCCCTGTGAGATGCTCAAAAAAATGGTAAACAAAACCAAAGATTTACCCAACTGCTCCCACCGTCGCTTCACCAAACACAAAGTATGATTGGACTTCCTGTCCTCGTGTTACTGAGCATCAGTCAGCAATATTCAACAATCACAGCGTCTATTTCATCAAGGAATTCATTGTTGTGTACAACCCTTTAGCCCTTCAGCAGTTGTAGTTTTTGAACAGTTCCCGGGTTGCATTCTGGTATTCCTCCATATCAGTTCGTATAGAAAGTTTCAATTGTGATCCAAAACACAATATGTATAGATTACCCCAACACATAAACAACAGTTGTATAGTACAGAGGACAGTAATGCCCTAAGAGTTATCTCGGTCTACTCTTGGTGTTTTAAAGAAGGCCTGAGATACAAAGTGGACATATAGACATTTCAAGGACGTGCCCAGTTACCAGGTGAGGAGGGTTGAATCATAGCCAACATAAATTTGCATCATGATACACGCAGGATCCGGCATCATTGGAGGTTCAATATGCTCTTCATCTACTTAGAAAACAGCACGTCTTTGGTGGTGGCATTCTGCTGCATTAGTACATGTAATTGTAAAAAATAAATCAATAAAGTAAAGCCTTTTTCCCCAGTAAGTCTGCTCATTGACCGATGAAGACTGACGAGTGAATCACAGGAATGTGAGGAATGAACGGAAATGAACATGCAAACACCAAATATGAAGTATTTATCACTGTACACAACGGTCACACTCAAAAGTACGACAATCATTCATTCTGCTGCGCTTTGTAGAGGTGAGTGGTGACAGAAAAGGAATAAATTAGACAAATAACTGAAGAAAAAAAAAAAAAAAAAAAAAAAGCAAAACGGAGTTGCTTACTCCAGTTGTGACCTCGGAAAAATGTTGGGCGTGTTGGTTTTCAGGTGGTTGTCAACCATCTGACTATGACTGCTTAAAGGACTTTGTTTTACTCTGTATCTTAATCTATGGAAGTCTGATGCTAAATCCAGTATCTCTTTAAATTTCCTCCACAGGTGTCCCGGCAGCTCCCACTGAGGAAAGACCAAACTCAAATTAATTCAAGTCAAAGAATATGTGTGAATGTCTCTCCATAGTAGAATTAAGGAATTACTGGCTTCCGGGGTGACTAATACAGAAAGGTTGGTTTAATTCAGATGAGACTTGTGCCCTCTCCCCCGTCTATCTTTCTCTCTCTTTCCCTCTCAATGTGTGCGTGTCAGCAGCTCACTCAAGCAGGATAATTCAGTTCTCACTCTGCGGATAAGGACTTCTATCCAGCTTTAGTCTGTCACAACATTTGTTCCACATTTAAATTAGACTGCTGCAGTGGGATGATTGCATATAGATTTGCAGAGGAGGGGAAAGCAGTGAAGGAGAAAGGGAGGAGGGGGGGTTAAAGGAGGGAGAGAGTGGACCAAAGGAGGGAGAGATGGGGCAAGAGGAAGGAAGAGAGCAGGATGAAAACGCAAGGGAGGAGAGAAGAGAAAGGGGGGGACAAGGGAGGAGGGATGGCAAAAAGGAAAGAGGAGGGAAGAAAGAACACACAAAGGAACAGCACTACTTTCCCTTGCCAGAAACATTCAGTACAATCAACTGTTGTTGTTTCACCATCAGTCAGGTCCCCATGACAACTGTCCTCGATTCTGATGCGCGCATCTCACAACAACACACATCTATTATAAATAGGCTAAACTACTTCCTGAAACTATGCAAATTCACTGCGTAGTGCCACATACTAATACTTCTTTCACCACCACACTGGCAGGTGGATCCCAAACTTTAGCAGGTTTGTTTCACAAAAGGCTTAACGTGAACTAAAGGATGATGAGCTGTTTGCTGAATAAGCTACACAAACTACACTGCTGATCGTTACGTAGTCGAATGCTGCAAATGCAGCATTTTAAAAACATCCGCTGGCTTGTTAGTTACACGCACGCCGCAGGTTTGTTTGCATTGTGTGTCAATGCTCTTGCCAGCTCAGCTCTCAATCAACATGTATATACTGGCTTGACGGATCATGTTTTATGTTTCTAGACCTTTTTCAGTACTCATCCTTTCAATGATGAAATTTGGTTTGATGTTACTTTGAGGATGATTCATTAACATGCACAGACAACACTGACTGTTAAATTCCCTTCCAAAGTTCGACTAGCAGATGCATTCCCATTTGCATTAACTGATCAAATTAAGATATGCAAGTTAAGTGATGTTGATAAATAACCATTTAACATTACAGCTTTACCAGGTTCTCATCTTTATAAGCAACACCAGCTGAAATTCTTTGACGCAAAAAAGCCCTAAAACTAAGTGGCTGCTGCTGTAATTTGGTTTCGTCTGGCTGGAAGGTTCAGCAGGGGCATATATCGATGTCAAGTTATAAAAGCTCTAAAGTGTAAGCTTCCTGTTTTCACTGTTGGATGTGTTGATAAATACATTACAGTGCCATACACTGTCCAGGCCACAGCCAGAAGTGGAGCGCGTGATGTGGTGGGTGTGAGTAAGAGAAAGCATTTGGGTTTTCCCTGGGTGTGTGTGTTTGTGAGAGGGTGAGAGTGCGAGGGATGTGAGCCATGGTACTGTGTTTGTCCTCCGTATATGACTTGATGCACGTCTATGTGTGTCCCAGCATGTGAGTGTGCGTCTGTCACATCCAGCAAGGGAATCTTTGCCTAACTGTGATTCCCCCCATCCCCGTGTCTCTGTCTCTCCCACACTTCCTGTGCTTCTCCCCCTCTCTGCCTCTCTAACCAATGATGACAGTTGTTCTTTTTAAAGCAGAGTGGATCAGAATGAAGGCGGAGCGGCTGTTAATTATGGATGGCCTGTTTATCCTCCCAGGAGCACCCAGGGAGGGAAAACATCCATTCTAACTTTGCCAGCTAACACCTCATCCGTACTAATATGACAGGAGTCCACAGACTGATTCTGCTAACCAACCCCTTAAAGAAACAGGCCCTTTAACAGATGCTCGGCAGACACAGAACAAACAAGACTCATTCATCTGGAGTTCATTTACCGAAGCTGTTCTGTAACTAACACTCACTATTAAAATCCAATAACCTTTGAATGAGCAAAAATAACAGGGATAATAGACATTATGTGGCCAGCACCATTTTTTTTTTGCTATTTGTTGCAGTTTTGGAATTACTAGAAGCTGCTGATGATATTTTATGCTGTAATGTCATTCCAGAGTTTGACTTTTATCAAAAATGGATCTAGGATTGAATTAAATTAGAAAAAGAAAACTATTTGATCTCCATCAACTATCTATTAAGGTCTTGCATCTTGTAGTTGTCATTCATGGAACTCATGTTAATTAGAAACAATGAATATAATCAACTCATGAAACACAGAGAAGGAAGAGAGATGAAAGACATATAGGTCTCATTTCGGTATAATAAACTGGAGCCAAATCCCTTTGGAGTAAGCTGCTTTTGTTTTTGGGTTTTTTTTTTCCAAACCTGTCACACTAAGATTTCATTTATATGGGTATTAAATGTTCCAAAATAAACAAATAAATAAGAAGTCATTTCATACTTTTAGACCCTACGGTGAGGGTCTAAACATTTCCACAGTAGTGATGTCATGTTATTTTGAAGATATTTTATACTCACATTTCGGTGAACTAGTTGTATTTATCTCCAGGAAATTTCATAAATGGAGATGTTTAAAGCTTAGTTCATCATGTTTGGCAGACATTCAACATCTTGTATTCTAATGGAAGGACACATAAAACTGTTATGCAACCTTTACACAGGCTTCAACTATGCGCTGGAAAACACAGCAGCTACTTTTCAGCACACTTGGCAATCTGCTCCATTTCACTGGTTTGCAATTTTTATTGCATATCCACCCTTATATGCCAGGACCTACAACAACTTGTGGCTTTAGAATTCACTTTAAGATTTAATTTAACTTTTGTCATTTAATCTGCAGAACAGAAGATGGGACTTCCCCGGGGGCAGGAAATGCAGAGAGCTAATGTCAGTGTTGTGAATGCAGACAAATTAGCAGTTCCAGTCTGAGCCTTCACTGCTGCTTTGTAGCTTCTGTTATAAAATCTACTCTTGTAATTCGGCTGAAATTCAGCCACCTTGGTCTGAATACAGGCCTGTGTAAATAAACTCTTTTTCAATATGTGGTGCCAAACTGAAAAAGTCTCACTCAGGGTCTTGAAATGAATGTATTTCTCAGGGAGTGCATATCTCATCCTCAAAGCCCCAAACCAATCAGTCAGTTCTCTGATGACTGAGGCTCATTTAGCTCGCTCCTGATTGGCTCTAAAGGCAAGAAAAGAGCACGGATTGCCCCAGTGGGAGGTTGGGAATTGGAGTTTTGAAGTTCTTTATGTGTTTCTCTTAATTTCCTCAAACTCTTTAATGTTTGCCTATATTCTGTGTGTGTGTGGCGGTATGTGTGTGTGCGTGCCAATCCTTCTAAGTGTGTATGCAACTGACTGCGAAAGAGATTGTAATTAAGAGTGTTGAAAAAGTGTGTGTGTGTGTATTTAGAAAAGTTGTCAAATAGCTAATGCTGCAACACACTGTGGCAATATGGTCCACAGAAAACCAGATGTTTATTGTTTTTAATAGTTTAACCATGGAGATCTCTGCGAGTGTTGCACAGCGGAAAGTGTTGCCTGCAGTCTGCAGTCTTTTCCATCTCGGTGACAGTCACATTAAATACAAAAACGTGTGTCTTTAAATGTGAAGGGCCTATCAGTGAAAGGTCGCAGCAGTAAAGCATTCCAACAAAGTAAAGCGGCGCATGTTTTTCCCCACAAGCAATCACTGTCTTGTGTGTATAGCATTTTTAGGAGCATCTACCCAACAACCCCAAAATCTGTACAGTTATTTTTGTGGGAAGCAAGTTAATAGTATAAAATACTGATATACCTTAAAGATGAATGATGTACCTTTTTTTTTTTTTTCTATGTGTGAGACTCGAGTTTTCTTGAAAATGGCCTTCATATTACATATTGAACCTTCTGGATGCATAAATCAGCATTTGGGAGAGTGGAGAGCTCTGTTGTTCAGCCATAATACACAAAGGTACAGCGACAACGATCACAGACAGGGGGACAAGAGGAAACAAACAAAAAGTAGGTTTTTTTTTTTCCCCAACGAACTGGTCTCAAAGTGGAAATTATTCAAATTGCAAATAAGGTGAAACAGTTTCTGTTAGGCAAAAAGGAATGACTTAAAATATCATAACTGAACATTCACACAGTGTATCAGCGATTTGTTTGCCAAAGTCACTGGGACAACAAGAAATGTTTCTCACTGCTGCCTGAGACTCGATTGCTGTTAGAGTTTAATTTAAAACTTTATTTACTCTGGGCTGTGTAAGTTCAAGACTCACAGCGAGGAACACACATTATGGAGACACATATGTTGTGAAGTTTAAATGATACCTCCAATTCCCATTATAAATTTCAGTAATGTCTTTGAAAACACCTTAGCCTGGTTTGGACATCCTCTGTCTGTCAAACTCCACCGTTTTGTCTGTTGAAAGTGTGTAAAATTGTGTAAAAGTGTAAGATTTCATACCAGTTTCACTGGCGTACAGGACGTAAGCTGATGAAAAAGAAGAGCAATCAAATAAACAAATAAAGCTGAAATTTTCCTTCCTAGTAGAGTTAATGAAAAAGAGAAGGGACAATATACTAACTGGGATTATTTACCTCGTACGTGAAATTTTAGCCTTTACACCTCGTTTTCCTTCACTCCAGGGAATACAACAACAACCATTATAACAAATGTAATTTAATAACCCATATTATTTAATCATCTGTAAAAGCAGAAGAAAATATAGGTAAAGGATGACTGGTTGGATTAAAAATAAGATCTCCAATGCATACAGACTCGTCAACTGATGGCTTCGTTGTACAGATTGAAGATGTGATGTTTGCAATGTGATAAAGAGAAATAATTATTATCAGCTGCAATTTGAATCACAGCTTATGGTGGATAAGGATAAATTAATTTCTTTAAGGTGACAGTGTGGATAGGCCTAATTTTCAGCCTCAGTAATTCTTCCTCTTCTTTTTTGTGTTTACAAGCTCTAACCTGACACGAAGGGAGAACAGGTCTGTTCATTTCGCAGATTATCAGCTTTGCATTAGTCTTTTTCCCAAATTCCTCAGCCTCTTTGCTCTCTCTAAACATAGAAGCACACTTTTCTAACAGGAAGAGCGCAGGAAGGGGCCACAGGTGTCAGCCAATCAGAGTACATACACAGTGTATACACAGACATACATATATATAAATATATTTCTATATTTTTAAACACACACGCACACACACACACACACACACATATACACAGTCTCTCCTATAGGTTGGGTTGTCATACTGCCTAGGGAGTAACACCAGCACAGAAAGGACACTGGGAAGGACTGCAGACACCTATGCATCTCCACACACACACACACACACACACACACACACACACACACACACACACACACACACACACACACACACACACACACACACACACACACACACACACACACACACACACACACACACACACACACACACACACACAGGGGAACAGGATAAAAATACTGTGCTGACAAGTCAATTAATCAGATGTGAAGGTGCTGAGCAGAACAATCCTTTACAAGGCTGTGGTTGAGAAACACTGTTTGTGTGTGTGTGTGTGTGTGTGTGTGTGTGTGTGTGTGTGCGCACAGGCGCGTGTGAGAGAGAGTTCCTGTGGTTAATAACCTGTGTGCTGTTGATCAGAAATTTCAAAATCATTAACTGCAGTTTTATTGTCGATGGAGAACTAAACTATTTTTGACTCCCTGTTTCTTAATTTTGGTGCCAGTCTTTGCTTCTATATGAAAATGTCATTAAGTTTATTCAGCACAGTAGGCGTGTAATTGAAAAATATGAAGTGAATAATCGTACAATAAAGCGCTAAAATGTTTTGTTCTGGATATTTGATTTCATGAGGTGCACAGCACACCCACCAAGGTGTCGTCACTTGTCCTCACTGATTAGATTTTTGCTCTGGTTGAAATTGAGTGAAGCTATGTTTAGAATTATTTGTGGCAGCCAAGATCCGCTTACTGATTACACTGATAGAGAATGGCAGAGCGTTTTTTATACCGACGATGTTGTTTTTTATAACTGAGAGTCAGATTTCATTCCATGACTATGACATGATAACTAAAGCAGATAAGTGATATCAAGGATGCAAACATCAGCTCCAGTCACTGCACATGGGCTCTCCAGCTGCAACAAAAAACAAAAAAACATGCAGGCCAGTGAGATATGCCAATCAAGTGTGTGCATGCTCACACAATCCTGTGGAGACCATTGGTTTTCTCAGCCTTTGCAGATAAACACTGATGGTTCAACAAGCTGCCTGTCTATTAAATCTAAGTGTTCAATTAAACGTGTACCTGTGAAGCTCACCAGCAGCAACAATCAAAACGACAGTTTCGAAGCACTTCTAATTAAGAAAAGAAGTTTTCACAGTTGATTCCTGTGATGTAAATACTTGAGGAGCAAAGTAGTGAGTTGATACCGCTCCATATGGGCCAGTATGCGTTAGTTTTTCGTTAGTAATTCTGTGAAATTCATATTCCTATTTGGATATTTTAACAATATTGTAAATTAAATTAAATTAAAAACTAAAAGCCGAGTAAATTTATTGTTTTACTAGTTAAATGATGGGAAAACAATGAAGGAGGCCTTTTAATGATCCTATTAATTCTTGTGCTGTTTGTTTGTCAGCAATAAAACTGTGTTAATTAAGCCGACCTCAGAACTCAGAACTCATCAGTGGTCAGTGTGGTCTGCCAGCACCACCCAAGTCTGTTGACTTTGGCTTGAAATCAACAGTGTGACTGACTGGCTGACATCTCCTGAGCAGAACAGAAAGCAGTCAATCAGCAGTGGGTACTGCAGTAATGACAGGGATGTGTGCGCTCCCTCAGGAAGAGCTGTCAGGTCAATGGATCAGTGCCACTCGGACACACACATGTACACACACGTATGTACGTAAACACACACACACACACACACACACACACACACACACACACACACACAGTAAAAAAAAAAAAAAAAAAACAACACTTAAAAAAAAATATGCTGCTATTTTGCCTATGCTCACAGTAAAAGTTTCAAACACGTAAACAGTTCAGTGTTGACAGACTGCGGTGCTGCCTCTGTCCTGTTATTCATTATAGATTCTTCCCGGAGGACTGACACAAACAGGAGCTTCTTTGCATCCACCGAACTGGATTATTACTGACACTGTATCAAACAGTAGTTAAAGGCTGATGATATCCTATAAAGGAGTATCATCTCCATTGTGTAGGTACCAACAACTGCAGAGAATGAGCTGTGTTTTTCTGGTTGATAGATGCTTCCTAATCCTATTTGTTCCAGGATATTTTATCTGGCCTGTGTCTCAGGCTGAGCAACTACATTTTCTCAGTTTGGGTTCCCACACGACAAGAGCACTAATATGTTTTAAATTGGCCTGAGCCCTCGGGTAAGAAACTACATTCCCTCTGTTTGGGTTCCTGTGTGACAACAGAGCGATTATATTATAATGGACCTGGCACACCGGGAGGAGCGAACATTCAGTGCTGGTTTTGGTTACAGTTCTCATTTGTAGGTAAAGTATATAAGCTCCAATAAAATCAGGTCTTACCGAAATCCATAAGGAGCAATAAAGGGCAAGAACGAACAAGTGAAAGGTAATTTAAAGTAGCTATTACATTTCAAGGTTACCTGTTGGGGTATCTTCAATAGAGGTATCACAGAGAGGATGGTAGAAAACAGTTGTGTCCGCATTAAACATAAGGATTTAATGTCAATCAAAGGGCCTTTTAATGCCACTGTTCCTACAGACAATCGTTTTTAATATCACCACATAGCTTAATGCAAGCACTTTGAGCAGATTGCTGCTGATGATCAGAGATTTGCTCTAAACTTAACTTATCTAGCCACAGAATATTTACACCCCTTTTAACCACCTTGGCTTGAAAGCGTCAACTTCTCGCAAAAAGTCGAATATCAGATTGTTTTCTTTGGAGATAACGTTTGACTTTGTAAGATAAAGTACGCCTGTGTCGCTTCAAACTCTGCTTCACGACCAGCTGCTGAGCTCCTCCTCCTTTCTTCTTCTCTCCAACATTATCCCCGTCCATTTACCCTTTATAATCGCTCTTCCCTCCATTTTTTGCCTGTGTATAGGCTACTTATTCAACTACAAGGTCGAACAGCCAGGCTTTGTACTTTCAATAGCAAACTTAGGGAAGTAAGTTTGCTTCACTCACCAGAAAACACCATCATCTGCAGACCTATAATCTATATGTAAATGCTGTATATGTGTCTGAACACGGCAGAGTGGAAAGGTTTGTAGACATGTTGTTTTAATGACCTTTTCATATCACGCACTGGCATGGTTGTTTACAAACAAACAGAAAGCGGTCAGACTTATTTACCAATTAAACAGTTGTGACAGCTGTGTTTACAATCCACACACAGTGCCAACCGCCGATGATTTTAATATTCATACCTGGCCTCTCCAGACAACCTCAGCCACACACAAGTCAAATGCATTGCGAATACTTAAAATAGGTGGAAAGTATTTCTGACACTTGATCCATCCATCCATCTGATTCTCTTCAGCATGCCAAGCTCCACACAGAAAGACCCCAGACTTGGAAATCGAACCTAGAACCTTCTTGCTGTGAGGCAACAGTGCTAACCGCTAGCAAGCAAGTATACATCATGTTGTGAGAATTGGACTTATCATAATACTAAATATTCCTTGGATCGCCATTGCCCGTTGTACATAATAATCCAGACTGGGAGTTCAGGATGTACAGCATCTTTAAGCAATATCAATGAACCAAGTCAAGCTGGTCAGAAGCATTACACTGCTGAACATATCAAAACAGCACAAGAGATTAAGGTTATTTCACTGGCACAGCTATCTCAACTGTGGAACAGTCTGTTGCCTCTGACTTGTGGCTTTGTCTTGATTTATTGCCCTTGTTTTCATCATTCTCAGCAGCCTAGTTCACTACAGGTGTAGCTGCCTATAGAAATGATTTATAATTTATTACATGTTTGCAGCTTTTCTCGGCTGCTTTGGACAGGTTGGGAGAACAGAGCGACTGGAGCGGAAAAGACAGGCGGAGCGAGAGGAAGACAAAACAGTGAGGGGAGAGGAGAAGAAGTTGGTAAAAGGATCATTAAGAATTGGAGAAGCCGATGGAAAGATGGAGGAGGGCAAATCGAACTAAAGTCAGAGAGGCAGGCAAGGGGCAGAGAAGAAAAGTAGAAAAGGAAGTCCTGGATTAAACATTCACATCTTCTGCATCCTTCTGTTTAGATATGTGGTCGTGTACCCGAGAAAATAAACATTACTGTCTTACTTTTTCCGTGTCCACACACTTCGCACAGTTCAATCAAGCGATGTCAACAGCACAACTGCACAATGTCGCATGAACTAGATTAGCTAACATTCAGTAAAACAGAAGGTGAAGCAGTACTACCACAAAATATGTGTTATAAGTTTACAATAAAGTTAATATTAGCTTCACTCTTCCCTCGTAGAGACAAATAACATGCAGAGGACAAATTCCCATCCATAATAAACCTCTGCATCAGGCCTTTGACAGTGCCTTCATGCAATATGTTGAAATTTTCCCACACTGCTCCTGCAGTTAACCCCGCCACTGCAGGCTACGGAAATTCATCATGATTTAATGATCCTTGTCCTTCACATTCCACCCATTGCCTCTGTATACTTCTCATTTCACTACAGAAGACATTAGCCATGCACACAAAATGTCAAATAGTTGTTAAATCTCTCTTATCTACTTGTTCAAAGTAGTGCAAAAGTAGTTTTTTTTTCATACACTAGATTAATAGTGTACAGATGTTTAACTGCTAAATCCAGTTAGTTTTTACCTGTCCTTTTTTTTTGTACATCAAAGAATTTCTCCTTGAAATTAGATTCATTTATATGTACACAATATGGCCCAGAAATGATTCTGTCCCAAGTAAAAGAAAGAAAAAGAGAATTTGAGACACAAGAACAAACTCCTGTAAACAAAAACGAAAATGTTCTTTTTGACGTCAGGTATCAATGCATGAATAAATATTTCATATGTCAAAAAGATAAAAGAATTTAACTAACTGGTTTAAAAAATGTCTTTGTTTGTTTGTTATTTGATCATGTGTTGATCAGAATATAAAGACCATGACTACTGTGTGTATAGAGACAATTTGGTTAAGTGTATCCAACATGCCGATCGGAAAAAATTATGGCCCTCATGATTTATCTTAGTTAGACATGAGCATCTTAAAGGCAAGCACTCCTTGAATTATAGATTTTCCTCTACTACTATACCAAAACACACACACACACACACACACACGGGCAGGACAATACCTTGTACTGCATTGCTTTGTGTAACCTTAAATGCCCCGCCTGACCTCCTCACAGCGACATGATAAGCAGACAGAAGGACAGTCTTTATGGGCACTAAATGCCGCCTTCTGCAGCTGAAAATGGTCCAGATTCATTCATGCTAGCACAACGACGGTCCCCCTGAGGGAGAGTCTGTCTCTTCTTCAACACAGCATTGATCAATAATTTTGAATTAACGACTATAAAACAAACTATTATCATGCAGAAAAATGCAGTATATATATATATATATATATAAAGAAAGTAAAGTACACCTTCAATTTAAATGCAAAAGCTCACTCCCCGGTCACAGTGTGTGTTTGTACGCTGACTAAAGTATGTTTGTCAGTTGGAGTTGTTATTTTTCTCTGCAGCATACGCTTCAATGGGCTGTCTGTCTTTTTGGATGGAGCTGGGCAAGATAAATTGACAGCTTGGCATCCACACATAGATACACAAACACACACACCCATAACCACCCACAATGCCCCAATGTGCACATACGACTCTTACACCTCAACAGCACAAACATGTACACACGTGAACAAACACATGAGGCAGTCGTACGTCGGCTGATGAGCTGAGTGACAGTTTATTTTCCAAGACGCAAATGAACAGAGGGACTTGATACTCTGAGGCAAAGGAGAGCAGAGCAAGCAGAAGAATATGAGCCCCACTTACTGCTTGAGGGTGAATAGATTCCACATCACAAACACACACACACACACACATATTAGCCTTTGTCGCTGCTGTGCAACTGTCTTTCCACGTTGGATTCAATGACCATTACTGACAGAGCTGCTGAGAAAGCTGCACAAAGCAAGAGGAAAAAGAGAGGCTATGGATGCGTAGATTCAGCGGTCACTAACTCATCCCTTGAAACAGTCCTGCAGCAGAACGCCAACAGCTTGAAAGCCACACTATAATCCAGTACTGTGCGTAACTGGTGCTATTGTAATAGCAATTTCTTTTCTCTCAGACAATTAGATGTCAGCCCCTTCATGGAGAAAAGAAAAAAAAAGATGCAAGTTTCACAAATTTCCTCTGAGTGTAGATCAACAGCGCAGCAAAAAAAAAAAAGAGCGACTTTGATCACGGCTGTGGTTTCAAAGTGGATGGTTAGAATAGAATCGGCAACTGCTGGGCAAAAATGGGTTTGATTAGCACGAATAAGGTCTGCAACATTTCCATTTTGTGAGCATGAAGCTCATGACACAATGTGAAAAGAGGGAGAACAGCAAAAAGCCACCGGAAAAGCTGACATTGGAGAATTTCCTTTCCAGTAGTCTAACATTACATGGCAAGGCAGGAGGAGGAAACACACAGGAGACAGGTGAGAGGAGAGAGGGACCACCGTCTACCCTTCACCTCCCGCACACCTCCTTCCCAGCTTTTTTCAAGGTATCTGTGCACAACACGTCACATCCTCTCTTTATTTTGTCCCCTCCATTTCCTCTCTCCTCTTTGCCTCCTCCCATCCTCATTTAATTGCTTTCTTTCTTCTCCTCAGGCTATGTATCACATACATTTCCCCTATGTTTGTCCTCTACACTCTTCCCATCCCCATCCCTCCTGTGACTGGATGTCCTCCACGCTCTTGTCCTCTCCTCCTCTTTTTGTTTTGCCGTTGCCGTCCTCCCCCAGCTTCTCCAGGTGACAGATTTCTATCCTTCTCCTTTTTTTTTTTTTTTTTACCCCCACCTTTCTCCACTGTGATCAGCCTCCTCTTCTCTCTCGTCCCTCTCTCTACACTTTGGCTCTCTTCCTCCTCCCCTTGGGTCTGATCAGTGTGCAATGAGCCTAGTTCAGGGACATTCTCCTGTAACCCTCTCCCCCTCCCTCCCCAAATGGCATGCTCAAAGAGAGGGCTGTTAAAATGTTATGGATTTTTTGATGGTCCACTTGCACACCAATGCTGCAGCCAAACCTATGCCCAATGACTAATCTGGCACTACTGCTCCTCTCCCCCTCTCTGGTCCCCCTCTGTCCCAGTGCCAGGGCTGCTTAAGCAGTGTCCACATTAACCTGACATCATCTGCATAGAGCTACAGATGATGCCATCTGATGTCCATCAGGTGACACTGTGTGAGTTAGTGTGTGTGAATGAGAGAATTTAAATGTACACATATGCTAAATTAAGACTGTGAATCTACATTTGCTGCTTTGGCTGGTAGAAAAAAAAAAAGACCGTAAGCAAAGTATTGGTAAAGTTTACCTTAACACACACACACACACACACACGCACGTAGCAGACATAAAAGCAGAGGAGATAAAGAGTTTTATTTTGTTTTGGGAACTTTTGGAGTTTTGCAGTTGGCTTCTATCATTGCAGAATAATTGGTATTCACCTGAGTTAAGCAAACAAGCTGTTGTTTCTCCAGACAGGCAGCTGACCCTCTGTCACACACGCCCATCGCAGTTTTCCTCCTTTTTTTGTCTTTCTAATTTCATGTCTGCCATCATCCACACCAAACCCTCCTGACCAGCCACCTTCCCAACATTTTCATTTTCTTTCTCACCACTTTTTTGGTGTACAGAGCTGGCTTTGCCCCTTTTCTCACCCTCACTCTCTCCACCGTCCTCTCTGGATCCTTTGATGTCTAATCTTACCTGCTGTCATCTACCACCTGTTCAGCTCGCAGCCGGACGGTACCGGATTAAACTAAACTACACTAACCTGGATGGGACTGAAGTGAACTAAAGGGATGAAAGTTTGGATGGTACAGAGGTGAAAACAGTTATCGTCAACTTTGGTGGCCAAGGCTACTTTAAACATACTGTAGATCAAGAAGGTTTCCATGGAAAGTATAATATTCATTTTCAGAGAAAGTCTGACTAACAACATTAATTTATTCATGTTTTCATCCTCAACCGCGTATCTCTTTCCAGGTCATGGGGGGTGTTGGAGCCAATCCCAGTTCACATTGGGAGAGGGCGGGGCCACCCTGGACAAGCTGCCAGTCCATCACAGGACCAACACACAGAGACAGACAGAGACCAACAACCACTCACACTCACACTCAGACCTACGGACAGTTTAGAGTCACCAGTTAAACCAAACATGATGTCTTTGGTCGGTGGGAGGAAACCGGAGTACCAGGAGAACATGCAAACTCCAGAGAGAACTGAACCTGCAACCTTCTTGTTGTGGGACAAGAGTGCTGCCCAGTAACTAACAACTTTATGTAACTAAATTATTTTTGCTTCCGTTATAGTTATTATTCTCTTATTGTAAACAAATGAAAGTAAAATATGTCTAGCTGATGCTATTGTGATATATTAAATTCACATCGGAGGGACTAAAACCCTTTGGGATTTAAAACACCATCCGACAGTTTCTTTTTTTCATCTTATCTGCTTCTTTGTGTGTGTTTTCCAAAGACAAATGTTTGATAGCTTTACTGTTTGCCAACATCTTAGCAGCTGGTTGGAGCCAAGAGTCCAGCATTTGAATCAGACTAGGGGAGTGGGGGAGGCTGAAGTGGGATGGTGTGGTGCTAAGTGTGATGGAAGTCATGTCCATCAAATCATCACACTTTCAAATGTACTTCTCTTTAAAGACCCCGTGAAAAACACATTATTTGGAAAAAGCTCCCACATTTACATTTGTGCAGAATCTAAAGAGACTTCTTTGAAAATGACCAAACAGGTATACAAAAAAAAATGCCAGATTTGCTAAAAATGCTTTATGATATTGATGAAAACTGTTTTGACTTTGTTGTGATATTTTCACCATTTCCACGGTTTAAAAATTCAGTCTGAATTTGTAGAGGAACTGCATGTTAGAGCAGATTCGTGAGGGCTTTCACGCTAAGGCAGCTTTACTTTTTCACCCTGAGTTGCTCTGATTTTTATCGTGGTCATTTCAGTTCAATTTAGAGAAACCTGTTTCTGTTTTAATCTGACCTGTCGGACGTTGTTCTGCTTCACTCTGTGTTTCTGGTCTTTTCCTCTCTCGCTCCCTCTTCTCTAATCCAAAGTGATAGGTGAGTTAAAAGCTTCGCTCATTCTGTGACAGTGACTGCTCGAAAAACCTGATCAGAAATATGAGCATTGCTACAAACTAAAACAAAGTGTGGGTGTGCGCACGTGTGTGCACGCACATTCTCTGAGGTGGCAGAGCATGGACAAGAGAGACACTCGTTTGATCCCTGGAACAAAGAGGGAGGGAGAAAAAAGGAGAGAGCAGCAGAGAGGCAGCAGGAGGGCAAGAGACAGAGACAGGACAAGAGAGTGAAGAGTGAGAGAGACAGATAGCTGAAGGGTGAGAGAGGGAGGGAGGGAGAGAGAGAGAGAGAGAGAGAGATATGGGGTTAGGAGGGATCAGGCCTCACGAGAGCAGAGCTTTGTTGAAGGGGGTTTGAAGATCACGAGCAGCTTTGTCAAACAGAATGAGAAGGGAAGGAGAAATGTCGGGTTCAAAAATTGCTTAGTGCACATATGTTTCTCATTCAGCAAGCAAATGGCTCACTGTGCTGTTTATTATCACAGCACGGGGGCAAACCCTCAGTGGTGGACAAACCACTCAACCCCATTACTGGAGTGAAGGCATGGATACTAAAGGTCAAATATTACTCCAATACAAGTAATTTCAGGGCAAGTTTTTCAGTCAAATTGTTATCGAAGTTAAAGTTGTTGAGCACTTGCTTTTGAAAATACCTAAGCATTAAAAGCACATTGTCATTTCAATGTCAGTGCAATGTGGTATTGTTACCATAATGAATTTGCAGAATCTAATGACTGATACAACCTACCTCTGTTAATATGGATACAGCGCAACAGGCCCAACAACAAAGGTGTTCCAAAATAATTTTCAAAGAAACAACTTTCTACCAAAGAAATAGTTGCTCTGAAAACAGTTGAGAACCATTTAGTGAGCCTCGTAAACAAAGAATCAGGATGGAGAAAAATATGTTTGTCTCGAACAAAAACGATAAAGTTCATGGACTATCGTTTTCTGCAATTCCATCATCAGCCACACTGGCGACATAGCTCAGTGAATTCCTGCACCCTGACTGAGCAATCAGTCCACCCCCCCCCCAAAAAAAAATAAAAAATAAAAAAGCCTGTACCACCTTCATGGCATTTTATCGATGTTGGAGAAAAAAAAATTGCAAGGGAAATCATTTTACATCCAGCGCGGTCATCAGGGCTTCTGATCAGCAGGTATTGCAGCAAAAAGTGTTTGACAATGCTGAAAGGAGTCAGAATGAGGAAGAAGACAGAGCTACACCATATAAACCAAATTAATTATTATTGATTTTCATCACACTGTTTGGTTTTCTGTATGAGTTATATATTTTGCAAATAATTGTGGAATGTATACTAGATTAAAAAAAAAAACAAAAACAAACTATGTGATGTTTCTAGTTCAATGAAAATCTAATCTAGTCAAATGTATGTATCCCATCTAAGGCCATAATATTCATTATAATATGATTGGATCACCTTCATGCACATTTGCACACTATATTATACAGTACATACACAGTGAGACAGCCCCCTCACACGCTCTCTCTCCTTCAACCCTCGGTTTCTTCACCTCCAGCAACGATGTCTCACTGCAGCGTTAAGCTGCTGTTTATTAAAGTGGCTTTGCATGATCTTAAAAAAAATAATAATAAACTAAACACTAACGCTCATATTTCCCTGTCTGTGCTAATACCGTCAGTGTCAAAACATTATTGAATACAATTTCTGTATTTGTGATTTTGAAACTTCCTCTGCTCGACACAAACAAAGGAAGATGTGGCTGACGCATGTTCAGCTGCTCTTGAGCAATAGCGATGCATTTTGTTCCACTGGAGCTGCTGGAACAGATCATTGTTTTATGAAGATCCTAATTGCAAGCATGCACGGGAAAAAAAAAATTTAAAAAACCCTTCTCAGGTGCTCAGTAAAGATAAAGAGATATAACAGATGGAGAAGATGAAAGTGCTGCTACAGACTGTCTTTAGAAAATGGGGATGCATTTCAGTGATCACTAACTCTCATTCCCCTCATGCCTCACTTCTCCTGACACACTGTTGAATGGTGTAAAGGGCTTTCATCAAAATACCAGGAAAGCATACTGTACATCTTTTATGTGGATGTGCCTGGTGGGGATTGAAGCAAAGACATAAAATATGTTTTTACACGAGTTTCAGCAAGAACGACTAACAATCCAGCCCCCACATCCCCACCCACATCTACCTCTCCTCTTCATTTCACAGAGACGTTTATTATCATCCTCCAAATATGCCCAAGAGACATGTGAGTCACATTGAGAAATAGCCTTGCTACTCTACAAGTTATTAATTTCATCTGAATGTTTGGGTATCATGTTGCACAGTCCTAAAAACAGTGATTTATTCAAATCACAACAGTCTTCAGTAAAATTGATTTTTGTATTGCATGACTTTAGTCTGACCCCTCTGATGTGAAGCCACGTCTAACCGGTCCCCCGTGACCCTGAGGAGAAATCAGTCCGTGTCAAAATACTGTATCCTCTCACGCTGTATGTCAAAAGATTGTAAATTAACATTAAAAACACAAAATGTATTTTAAGTCTTGTAGGTAATTTTTTGGTCATGGAAAGAACAGAGCTGAAAATTACTGATCGCTTGGCTGGTTTCTTCATTTTAGTTCGCAGATGGCTGTTTGAAATTCTGCCGTTACTGCTGTTGGTTCCTCCTGATGAAAACAGGAAAACAGGTAAGGACACCAATTAATCTGACATAAACTACACTGCAAAGGTTAGCTCACCACTAAATTGCAAATTAACCATCTGAAAAAGAAATCTATCAGCAGCGGGAATCTTTTACTATCTCACAATTCCAATTTTTGGGGCTACGATTTGATTCAAAATCGATTCATAATGATTTCTGCTTCAATCTATAGGTGTGCAAAGGATCCTCGGGATCTACTCCAGTCTGCTTTGCTAGACAGAATGGAGATAAATGGAGACATGAAAGTGTCTTTTTCACATTTATTAAATTTGAAACATTTATCCAATGAATAAATAAACAAATAAATAAATGAATGAATGTGGTGACTTGAGCTTAGTGGCCGCGGTACAATCCCGGTAGGGGCACCTGAACATGCCTGGGTGAACTGTACTGTAAATGTAAATAAATATGTGGTGACCTGAGCAGCACGGTGGCGCAGTGGTTAACACTGTCGCCTTGCAATATGAAGGGTGGGTTTGATTCCTGGTGGGGGAACCTGACGTTAATGGGTTAATTGGTAACAATTAACCCCCCCCCAGAGACAAGAGCCTAGGCAACACAGACACTCGTCAGGCTAAATCGTAGTAAATGAGAATTGCGATTCTTATATAAATCAATTTTTGGCACACCCCGAAAATCTAACTCTCAAATTAGCGACAACCATCATACAGCTATAATAACAATGGTACTGTCAGGCGGCCTTCTAAGCAGCCTACCCCATAATTGAAAGTCATCACACAATAATCATAGAAAAATACTGCTCATCACAATGATGCCACCAGGGAGGAGAGTTTGCATCCGTATACTAATTATCCTCCCCTGTGGTTTTTGGAACTCCATCTACAGTCTCTCCATACCTTTATCCAATCATTACACCTCAACCCGGCCGAACCTGAACGTCAGAGAAGGTAGAGCATGCCGTGTACGTGTGCAAGTGTTGTAATCATTTGCAAAGGCACTGACAAGCAACATTGTACCATAATACCATGATGAAATGCTCTGACTGGTTATTTTGGAAGGGAATAACTAAGTGTTTAATACTCAGCATGAAGCTAATAATATACCTTTTTGGTATTTTTTTTTTTTATCTGATTCTTATTATTCAGCATATTCAGTTCATCTCGACAATTTAGTGTTTAAGACTCACATTTTCATGTCCTGAACAGGCTGCTAAGAGGATTTACATACAAATGTTGATGCTCTTGTATCAGTGATCTTGTGATTTAAAAGGTGTTTAAGGAGCAGGGTGGTGGAGGCAGTTTTTGGAAATTCACTGGTGGCCTCTCCCCCTGTTTTCTCTCTGTTGTAGAACAAGACAGTATTGAATCTGAGCTGCTTGGCTTTTTTCTCTCCCTCTGTTTCTCTGTCAGACAGGAGCAGCAGAGAGTGCTGAATATGAGCTGGTAGCGTGGTGAGTCAGCCAGCAGCTTTACATTTAACACATGCCAACGCTACCAGGACTGAAAAGGAACACAGTGGGGGTGCTCTCTCTCTCTCTCTCTCTCTCTCTCTCTCTGCCTTGGTCTTAGTCTGTGGCTCTCTTCCTTTTCCTCTCCCTCTTTTCTCTCTTCTATTTCCTTTCATCACATCTCCCTCTCCATCCTCTTTTTCTTGCTCATTGTCTCCCTCTCATGTTCTCTATTTTTGCCCTCCCTGCCCCCCCCCCCCTTCTCCCCATCCCTCCCTCTTTCTCTCTCTCTGTAGCCTCCCAGTGGTCTTGCTGAGGGGCATATGCTGTTGCAGGGAGAAGGGGATGTCAGCTTGGATTTCAACACTGTCACAACGGGGGAACACACGC
This sequence comes from Echeneis naucrates, assembly GCF_900963305.1. Taxonomy (NCBI): domain Eukaryota; kingdom Metazoa; phylum Chordata; class Actinopteri; order Carangiformes; family Echeneidae; genus Echeneis; species Echeneis naucrates. Next base: position 13,837,044 of record NC_042516.1, read on the forward strand.
ATGCACACAAATGCACACGCAGGTATACAGGCACAAGAAGCAAATGGCCACTTATAAAATATGCTGTGTTTGTGTGTCCCTCTCTCTCTTACACACACACACACACACAGCACATGATGAGACACACACACAATTTAAACATGAATCAAATGGTCACTTGTACAAGTCGTGTGCATGCAGACACACACACAATGAAAAGAGTCTCACCGAGCTAGAAAACAATGCTTGTCTGCAAACTGCCTGACAGGCAGAAAATAACCCTGTCTGAGGAGGTGTGAGAGGGAGAAGGGAAGGGAAGAAAAGTTTTTTTTTTTTTTCAGTGGAAGGAAGGTGGATGAGAGGGAGGAAAGGAAAGTCGATGATAAGGGAGGATAAAGAAAAGACAAAAACATATATATAATTCACTTTATAGATGCCAACCAGAATCAAACCACAAAAACCAGCTAGTTGGCAATTTATTAGTAACAATCTATTCTTCCTTTCTCCCGTTCTCCTCATCTTTCCCTCCACTCCATCCTTTTCCTGTTGCTTGTTCTTTTGCCTTCCTCTTATCCATTCAGTTGTGCTCCCATACCCCCAAATTCTCTTACTCTCTCTCCAATACGGTCTCAATGACCTTAGCTTTGTACAGCATGGGCACACTGGCCTGACCAGAATCCCATTACTGACAACCTTCATGTGTAACATTACTGCACTGTGTGTGTGTGTGTGTGTGTGTGTGTGTGTAAGCCTGAATACAAACATGCATGACATTGCCCTTTCCAATAGAAACAACATTATATGTGGTGTGTAGCAGACAGACAAAAACTGACACACATAAACACACACAAGTCTGGACTCTAACACACACAGAGGAAACTGTAGTTGCCTCTGTATACAAATACATAGCTGCGTGTTTTTAGTTACGAAACTGGTACAACACACTCAACCACACACACATACACACAGCGGAATGATTCCATTTTTTTTATTAGAGCTCTCTTCTCCAAAGTTATTAATCCTCCACATTGTGGCTTTTTGAAACACTTCCATCTGGGAGCCAAGCTCATTAAAACACTCGTGGGCATTGACCCAAAAGCCCCCTGAGACTAGCTGTGACTTTACACTTTAGAGTTTAAAGCGGCGGAAAAAATACAAATACACACACACACACACAGCATTGATTAAATTAGTTAATGCAAACCTTCACCCACTTGGCAGCTCTTGTAAGCCATAAATTAAGACAAAAAAAAGCCTTTACAATGACCATACTGATGTATTTTCATGTCTACTGTGACAAAATGTGAAAATGTAAAAACCAACTGCTGCTTTATACAACTGAACTCACCTGCTTCAATCAAGCTCTGAAAATGACGGTTTGCACTCTTATGTTGGTATAAAACAATTATCTTATATAAATATAATAAGGGACATTTGCAATGTTTACAAATGACACTCCCAAGTTATCTGTTGAACTACATTTAATTAAATCAATGAGAAATGAATGAATGATATTTAATCAATTACACTACTGTTGGTATCTCCATCAAAAGCCCAGTAAGACAATATTTAGGTCCTAAGGATGGAACAGGCAGCTCTGATGCTTGGAGTCAAGTTTAAGAAGAAAACGTACACAGAACACAGTGTAAGATCTAAACACTGCAGTCATATGATGCACAGTAAAGTATTATATTCAGATTTCTTCCTCTTAGACAAGGCTTTGGTGAATTGTTGCCCTAATAAAAAAAAAAAAAAAAAAAAAGCCAGTGAAATTGAAAAGAGCACGCAAACATACAAGATTGAATGGAAATTCAAATGAATTCGGACAAAGACTACGAAATGTGAAATCCAGCAAAAACCCCTCATGGGTCACACTCAAAGCTTCTTATCTGACCATATATTATGTTCCACCATATAGATCCAATATGGTTGCTGTCAAATTCAACAAGGTTGGCTGATTTTTCTGCAAATTACTCGCAATGATTAATGGTCTTATTACTATAGTCGCTCCTCCCTCCTATTCAAATGCACACAAGAGAGATATAAGTATATGATTAGAGGGGTGGAAAGGAGAGGAAAGCGAAGCAGGGCAGAGGAAAGAACCAGACAGGAGATGAAAACGCAGAACAAAGAGATGAGGAGCGAATGACAAAACATAGAAACATACAAATGGTCCTCTAGTAAATGTGGGAACTCTTGCACAGTTATAGTGATGGATTTAGTTCTGGGGTTTTCCACTATTGAAGCCAAATAAACAACAAAGCTTTTCACTGCAAAAATTCCCTATACTGATGCAAAATAAGAATGAACAGCCAGAAGGATAGATAAAACTATGTGTCAAGTCTTTGTCAAAAACACAAATGAAAGTAGGTGAAAAAGGAGCAAATCCCTTAATGCACATTACGGCCAGAGTAGCAGTGATAACCAGGATGCGAGAAAATAGTTCTTGTACTTCCCTTCATGGGAATTATAGGCGACCAAAAAAAAACACAACTTAGTCCTACAATAATAGACAAGAAGACATAAATAAACAGCAAACCTTCCTGGTATCTGGATGCTTTACCTACTACAAAACAACCAAGCAGCCCCCACTTTCTGATTTTGTGCTGCCTGCCTTTCCTGTGGTGACAGCCTGCCTCCTGTATCATGTTCCTTTCTGCCTGGACATCTTCACCTTTCACCTTCCTGGGAGACAAAGTGTTGTATTATTCATTTGAATTCATAGAGGAAGAAGATCTTAAAGCGACTTTTATAGTCATCTTCAAACTACCGACGATGCAGCGTTGCAGTCAACGGTCGCAGTCATCCCCATTAAATCACCAAAGCTACAGATGCAACAGCTTGTAGGCGAGCTAGTTTGCGGACACAATAGCCCGCTGCCGTCACAGCTTGACAGTAAAGTACATTGAGAGAGGTATATCTTCCATTTCACTATCATTCTATGTTTACGTTGAGCTTTAGCTTTGTCCTGCTCACCCTGACATTACGTCACTAGCTGTAGCTACAAAAAGCTAAAGCTATGCTGTAATGCAGCATTTACAGCAGGAATGAACAGGATTACAGCCTAGTAGGAAACAGGCTTCATGATAACAACTTAGAAGAAGACGCTGCAAAACCAACAGACCTTATATCAGATGGATGTAAGTGCTGTGATGTTTGCAGAGAAGTGGTTACTGGTCTGTTTTCTTGAGTGGGAAAATGTAACTTTTTATCTTTATACGTTAAAAACAACATTTTGTGCTACACCAACCAATGCAGTAAATTTACACCCATTTGTTCTCCCTAAAGAGGTGCTCCTTCTGTTCGCATGATGTGATATGGCATTTTCACGGTTTGCTGAGCACAAACTTCCTTGTAATTGGGTTGCTTTCCTCCTAGGAAGTGTAGTGACCCCTGTTGTTGGTGATTACCTATACATAAGTGAGTGGAGAGAAGCAACTAAACAGCTGATTTACATTTGCTTCTCAGATCTGTGTGATGTAACGGAAAGTAACATAACTACAAAAGATGATATTAATAAGCACCCTGAAAATATAAATCCAAACTACAATATACCGAACTGTGACACTAAATATGGCCCCTCCATCACTCTGACCTTTGCAGTTCAATGAACATCACTTGTAAGATCACAGTGTGTACTATCGTGACAAATATGAACTCACTATATTCATAATAACCATTTTATTGTCAAAGGAAATACAAAAGGAACTTCTTCTAATTCCATTTTTGTGATCTGGAACTGTTATGTCATTGCAAATAATGAGAATAAAATGCTTCTCTGGGAAGTCTGGCTTATGTTTTTGCTTACAGTGCCTCTGTTTGTCCTCTTTTGCAAATGTTGAGCAAAGACAGAAACCTGCAGCACCAAACAAACCCTCAGAAGACCGTCAGCAGCAGAGCAGAGGGGCAGAGCTCAACTAATGCTAGATTAGAAATCAAAATAATTAGACTAACACAAAGTGCTCAAACAGGCAAATTTCTCTTTCTCTGTCTTACTGCAGTATTGCACCTGAACAAATAATGAAACCAACCATATTTCAGGCGAGTGTTTTTTTTTCTTCCCCTGTGCACCTTTAAACTGCTCAATCAAACCACCTTAACTACTCTCTGGACACAAGTTCTTTGCTGCTTAAGTTATTAACATTTCAAAATGAACGGTGTTGCACAATTACGAAATTTATCTTTCATTTATAATATGCAAATCCCACCTTTTCATTTGTTCTATGAATGACTCATTGGGAGCCACAGAGGAAAACCTCGTGAGAGCCAAAGTCGCTGCCTAATTGAAAAGAACAGATTTTCTTTTGGAGCACACATGCTGTCCAAGCTGGACCGACTCAGCACTACGATTGCTGATGCAGTCAGTGTTCCTGGAGTTATATGTATTTCAAACACACTTATCTGATAACTTTCCCACCAGCTGCACTGTCTTTTTTTATTTTAAAAGTTGGAATAAAACCTATTTGCCTATCAGCATCAGCACCGGCATTCAACAAGTGTAAAATCCAGATTTTTAAAATTGTAGCCATCAATGGTTATTTGTACAGTATTATTACACCTTTAATGTCTGCTACAGCGAGAAAAAAACCAGAAAGCAGGGCAAAACTGAGGGACAAGTCACTGGCATCGACACTGCATATAAACATTTTGAAGCTATCATGCAAAAACAGAAACAGAGAAGAACATGAACACTAACAGTCATTCAAATCGTTTGAAGGTCATTGCTGTCCTCTTTTTCAGGCCCCTCCTTTTGTCCATCTTATTCTGGTTAGATATTAGGATAATAAAGTGGAGAAAAAAAAACAAAAACATACAAACTAGTCTGGAAAGAAAGAGCATGGGCAGCAGCCATAAAACAATAGAGAGAAACAGAGAGAGGTTAGAGAGCGAGATAAAGAAGGAGGGAGGGAGACAGAGACAGAGGAACGAATGAAATAAGAGATGGCTGTGAGTGAAAAGGTGTGATGCAAGGAGCATCATTATTTTTCCAGCTCAAACTTGAAACTCACTGTGACCTTAATAAACAGATGATATAGACACACATATGCAGACACAAAGCATCGGCTACATGTGCACGCACGCACGCACGCACGCGCGCACCCGCACACTCTCTCTCGCGCACAGAGTGATGAAAGTGTTACCTCAGCATTTTCCAGTTAAAAGTACTCATTAGCCTAGTTGCACATGGCTGCCTGGGAAAACAACAAAGTCAGCTCCAGAAAGCAGAGAGCATTCATCTAAGATGCTGTCAAGGCGGGAGACAGAGAGCAGAGGTCTCAGCACTACCAGAAACTCATGGCTGCATTATTTTCTCCTACACTAATTCATTTAAAATGCCATTACGCTCAATTTTAATGGCAAGTTTATTTTAGGGATTTTTTTGCCTTTACATTGCAAACAGCCCCAAATACGTTATCCACTGCTAACAGCACTAACGAGGTTTATTTTCCTTTTTTAATGTCTAGAACCCCAAGTCAGGGGTAACTGAGGGCAGTAAAGGACACACACATCCTGGAAATAAAGTACCTCCAAGGGCAATGCAGATTTGAGCAGGGTCAATGAGCCTTACACAGCACCTCTGCTGCTGGACACCTGACTGACTTGTACCTCGCTATGTCATCTCATTCACCACTGGAAGGAGAATTTAGCTTATTGCATGAGTGGTGTTTAGATTCCCCAGCACCTGTTACAGGATAAAGTTTGGACACATAAAGTGGGTTAAGGATGAATGGTGACGCAGCATTAACAGAAAACCACAAGGAACAATGAGCCAAGCTAGGTCTATGTGTTAACGGCTGAGATAGCTAGTTAGATGTATGGCATGGGATGAATGCTTCAGTCAGATGAGCATGACTGTCAAGTGGATAACACATCCAGGCCCATATCTATCCACCTTCTATTATTTACATTCAGCCTCAAGGTAGGCTGGAGCCGGTTCCTCTGGGCTAAAGGTGTGGTTTGTATTTGACAGTCTGTCACGGAGCGAACATTCAGGCAGACAGTCCTTTACATTCAAATACAACAATCTCACTCTAGAAGTGGGGGGTCTTTTCTGTGGGTTATGGTACTAATCACTGATCCTACACAAAGTAGCAAAGTAAGAGCATCCCCAGCGGTTGCAGGCTGTGGAATTCCTCAGTGCAGACAGTTCTGCTAGTAAAAAAAAAAAAAAAAAACAATGCATATGAGCTGCTGTGTGTGGGGTTGGTTTTTTAACTGTGAAGCACTTTCTGTTACATTTTATGTATGAAAAGTGCTGTATAAAAAAAGTTAAATTGATTTATTGATTGAAGTAAACCTGGTTTTAACTACCAGAACCGGTTATGTATTTTTTCCAGGCCAGAGGTGCCAAAACTATTACAGTCTGGCTCCTCCAGGACTTCACAAGACAAATCTGAGGGGTGATGAGAGGATTAATGGGAAAAGAAGGAAGAAGAATGTGCTGATACATTAATCCATCAACATTTTTTGGATGTAGTTATTTAAATAAAACCATGTGAGGGCTTCAGAGGAAAATAACTTTATTGTATGTTTTATTTTGTAAAACGTTAATCTGAATAAAAAAAAAAAAAAAAAGTTAGTTATCAATAGCCTACATTATTTTCTACAGTACAGTGAAATACACGTACATAGTTACATATAATGGAAAATTATATAATAAGGTGTTTTTTAAATTGAGAAATATGTAAATTCTCACTGATCATCACCTGGGAGATATCTTTCCTGCTAACACGTGAAGGGTCTTTGTTGGTTTGCAAAAAAAAAAAAATGAGATGGCAAAGAGAAGACGGTCATTTGTCTCAAAGGCTGAGCCTGCAGCAGAATCTGCAGACAAGAGGAGTTCTTCACGGTTTCTGGTTGGTTTTGTGTTTATTCTGCACAGAAAGCTTCTGGCTCGTGTTTGAGAGGTCAGGAAACTTGTGGTTTCAAAGGTTCAGAGGACAGTGGCAGGCAATCAAAGAGGAGGAGGAGAAAGAGAGGCAGCATGTTCTGATCACTGACAACGGGAGCAAGTTGTCTTTAAGGAGGATAATAATGAGAAGTTGAAGGAAGACATAGTGCTGAACAGTTCAGCTTTGCAGGACAGAGACCCGGCATGCAAAAACACATTAGAGGCTGGTGGCAACACAAAACGTGTACAGGTCACACGTGTTATCTCTGGGTCTATCAGCAGCGGTGTAACCCCCAATGCCCCTCTCAGAGGATGTACCATATGTCTTTCACAAGATGGGATACATAATCGTGGATATTACCGTATGGTCACGCATACCAGCTAATTACACGATCAGGGAGGGCAAATAGTTATTTATTACTAGTTACTTTCATTTCATTTCATCAATACTGAACACACGTGAGACTTGTGCTGAGGGGCTCCAGAGCTGTTGTATGCTCTTTTGTTGTTGAAAGTAGTTTATTTTTAGCTCTTCTTTTTAAGTAAATCTGATACATGAATTAGTGAAAACAATCAACATAAAAAAGGAGACTGAAGCCGTATTAGATACAATGAAATCTCTTCAGTGCTCCCGACTACTGGGAGGTTTAATAACATATTACATACGAACAATATTTTCTTTGCTTCTGTACGAATATGGAATAAAGGATTATGGTAAAAAATTTTAAAAGTCTAACATTTAGTGATATTTTTACAATGTTTCATCTCCTTTATGGTTAACTATAATTTACTATGTGGTTCATTTTATCATCTAAATGTGATTTGAAACACAACATAAATAACTAAATGACCTGCAGAGCAGAATTTTATATAGCCTACAGTGAATTCAAAATATTCCCAACCACATTTTCTAGATCTAAACAGAATATATATATATATAAAACGCATATAAAACCGTTTGCTTCAGCTAGAAAAGCACTTTTAGCTTCTTTTTTTAAAGTAATTAAGAAGGAACTGGTAGTTGCTCAGAGTATTGTGATGTCCCAGGTGTAAAAAAATAATTGAGGTATTCATAGGTCACAGTCATTATTTAGATTCACTACCCGACTGTAATAGTTCCAAAAGTGTATTTACAGAGAACAAATGAAGGATTTAATCATCCACTGTATACAAATATGGGCTATATATTTAATGGGCCACTTAACTGTGCATTCTTTCCAAAAAATAAGACTTCATTGTTTGAATTATAATTGACAAGCCGAGATACCGTAGGTTACTTAAATGTTGTTATATGAAACAGGCCTGTCAGGGATAAGTTTTCAGTGTCAGTGTGATGGGATTTAATTGGGAATGATTTAGGTTATAAATGAAAAATAAAGCACATTTATTGAGATGATGAGTCAGAAACAGAATATGGTAAATATAGTTCATATAGATTTCAGTGTAGTAATTGAGACCCAATGGTGGTGTGATAATTGAGGAGTTCAGTTTATTCATATTCATTATTCCATAATGTGGTGCATATATAATCTGAGAGAGCTGAGCTGGAGATGCAAACAAGCTCCCAGTGAAATGTTTTAATTGGCCTGTTCTATTTCCATTTCAATAAGATGTCCCATCCTCTCCTCTCCTCTCCTCCTCCCCTCCTCTCCTCCTCTCCTCCTTTGTCCCCTTCACTTCTCTCAAGCTGTCCTGTCTGATATCTGACATGTTGGCTCTCTCCCTCTGCTTCCTGTTAATGGATCATTTAACTCCACAGTTTGGAGTGCTAAAGTATGTGAGGAGATAAAGATGAGTGTTTGCGAATACGGGCGTTTGTGTGCAACTGGATGCAGCAGGACAAGACTAACACAGGAAGCTGAAAGAGGAGGAGATGGGAAGATGAAAGGAAAGACATGAAAGGAGACGGGACGAAGAGAGAAAAGTTGAGATTTCACGAACACTACAAGTGGAGCTCTGGCAACTGAGATGAGATGTGCTTCTGATCAGAAGACATTACAGACTGACACCATCAAAACTGTAATCCATAGTTATTCTGAATAGGACTATCTTATCACCACTTGAATTCAAATATCAAGACAGTTTTGACTTTGAGAGTTTTGAGACCTCATTCAAATTTGATTTTAGAGGAATGTGATTCTATAATTTTTCATGCCATAACATAAAATATAGCCTGAGAATCACATTCAAAGATGAATATAAATAATATAAATAAATCAAAAGATGATCAGCTGTGGATGACACCTAAACCGGAAACAAATCTGCATGTGCAGCAATGAGCTACAGATATTAACAGAAAATGAACCAAGATATAAACACTATATCTAATGAATATCTGACATAAACCAAATATGTCAGTGATGAAATCTGTGATAAGGCCATGCAAAAGACTGTAAGAAAAAAAAAAGAAGAAGAAAAAAAAAAAACATGCAAGCAGTAATATTTACAAGTCATTGGCTGCCCTGCTAACTGCACTCTCTCAATTCAGTCAAGTCAGGAAGCAAATTTGCTTCAACAATCAACTAATTAAAATCCTCTGGCCAGAACGGAAGTAATCTCAGTCTGATTACTGATATTTAGATGCAGATGAAGAGGAAGGAGGGAGGGAAAGAGCATGGATGAGAAGGAAAAGTAAAAGCAAAAAATGAACAGAGTGGAGAGGAAGAAAACCTTTTCCTGTCTCTTTATTCCAAAAACCTTCTTCTCTCCTTCTCTCACTTTAAACCTTCTGATGGTTTGTTTGACTTGCCCATCTTTTACCTTTTCCACCCCCCACCCGTCCTCATCAGTACTCTCTCCGCCCTTCTTCTAGTCCCACTTCCCATCTTTCTGCCCCCTTTGCTTTCCCTTGTCTTTCTTTGCTTTCTATTTGCCTTGAGTCTCTATTTCTTGTCTTCTTATTTTGTTTTGTTTTTTTACCCACAGTCCTCTTCCTTCCATCTCAACCCCCCCTACCGTTCGTCTTTGTGTGCCCTGCCATTCTGTGTGCTGCCCCAGGCTCAGACATATGGCGCTCTCCTCTCTGCTATTGTCATCCATTAACACAGTTGTCAGTGGGAATTACAGACACATAGCGCAACATGCAAGGATGTGCTCTTGAGTTTGATGTTGGAAACGGAACAAAGCAAAAGAAGATGTGACGCGTCTTAAAAGGGTAAAACGGAAATCTGATTGACAATGCATTACAATTTTTTTCAAATATTACCTCAGACAAGAAACGTTTTGCTAAATTTATGGTGACATAATAACTCCCAACATTTTAATAATGTCTGTTTAGGGCATTCACTAGCTAAATAAATTATCTATAGCAAGTCAATGAAAACTTTCAGATTCCCCTTCTACATTTTGTGTGATAAAATCCTGTTACATGGACAGTATGGGATTTGTTCATATGTTTCTGGCTCCAGTAGTTTATTGCTCACAGAGTATTCAAAGACTGAGTGTTCTTAAAACTGGTCGCAACAATTAACAATGGCAAAACCTGAAAACTTCAACATTCACCTCCTAACTGTTGGAAGGTGAAGCATCTTTGATTTCACAGTAGATTAAAGTTCACAACTGAAAATGATCAAAACTGCCCCAGATTCCTCTCCAATCATTCATTCATTCATTCATCTTCTACCACTGGAGCCGATCCCAGCTCACACTGGCTGAGGGCGGGGCCACCCTGGACAGGTCACCAGTCCATCACAGGGCCAACACACAGAGACAGACAGAGACCAACAACCACTCACACTCAGACCTACGGACACTTTGGAATGGTTAACCCAAACATGATGTCTTTGGACGGTGGGAGGAATCCCACACAGACACGGGGAGAACATGCAGACTCCACACAGAAAGGCCCCAGGCCGGGAACTCGTGCTGCCCCCTGTACAACCATTCCTCGTATAATCTACTTAGCAACCCTACTCAGTATGTTCCACTTAGTGCTGCTTACATCAAAACAAGTCTAATTAAACAAAACCTTTTATTGCTATTGCAGTTAGCTCCTTTCATCTTTTGTTTGTGACCAGCTCAAACAAACATAACCGGTTGTATCTGATGGTGACTGTGTTTGATAATTAAATCACAGATTTTCTGTGGAGGATTCGTTTCATTGAAGCAATGCCCTTGGAAGCTCAGTGCTACTGTGTTACGTTTAATTGCGATCATGTTCTGTGATGCTGATACAAATTAAGCAAGAGTTGACATTTGACTTAGTTGGAAAAGATGATTCTTAGATTAATAATTGTCAGAAATTCATTAACAGCAAGCTACATATTTTTCTTTTTATAACAGTATTGGCCTGGTTAGTTAGATGCAGACCCCCCTTCACTAATTCTCCTTTCAATGAATTAACATTCAGACCTCAGAACTACGTTCCATGTTTAAGTTATCAACCCAGCAGAGAGGAAATAGAAAGCTGATTTGCCTTCACAGTTTCCCACCAACTACAGTTATTTAGCTTTCTACTTGTTATTAGCCCTGCATGTCCCTAAGTCACAAAGCAGCCTTATGACATTTTACTGCATGTATTGTTTTATGGACATTTATTCCAGCTGAAGGTTTCACTTTAAGGGTTAAGTGACTGTTTCTTGGTAAGCATCATAGCCTGTGACTTTACAAAACTGTTGTATATACTGTAAAGGGCATACGACATTTGTTTTTTATGTGTTTCATTTTTATTTTGATGCGCTCCTGACTAGGTGAATTTGGGAATCAATAAAGTATCAATCTACAAAGGACAAGAGCCCCACTCGTGGTGGACAGTAGATCTTCGCACACAGTCACCCAAAAAATACTCTAAGTGAATAAATAAAAAAAATGCTAAATGAATTACAGACAAGTTTGATTTAAGTGTTCCAGTTAGTGAGTCCTGCCAACTGAAGTTTCTTATTAGACTCACCAAAGAAGCAACAAATGTAACTATCATTACAGATACTTAATAGTTCAACAGCTTCTGTATCAAAATGATAAGAAGTGTCTTCAAAACAAAAATCTATCACAAACGCAATTGCTTGGATATAATCTGTAACTTTAAATACACGCACACAAACAAACAAACAAACAAAAAAAAACAAGATCTGGGCTTTGTGTAAAACATTAGGAAACAAGATGTGGCCATTCTGATTAGATGCTCATATCAGATGCCTGAAAACTAAAGTTTGCATCTTTTCCATCAGCAGCACACTTGATTAGTACAAGTTTGATTAGACTGGATGGTAAAAAAAAAAAAAAAAAAAAATCACAGCGCACACACACAGAGACACACACTTCTCCGATGTTGTAATTAAAGTGGCAGTGATGACAGAGCTCGGAGTGTGCTGATGTACAGTATTACACAGCAGTCAGTATCACAGTCACAATGATGTGTGTGAGAGAGGGAGAGATAACAGCTCTATAATAACCAGTCCATTGGGAACAGCAGAGCAGAGAGCTGTGACAGCTTGTCCTCCAACTAACTGTCAGTTACACAAAAACAAACAAACACACCTATACGCACTGACATGAATGCACACACCAATGGAAATCAAATCTTACAGTTGTTACATCTGATCCGATGTTAAAGTCCTACTTTAGGATTTTTTCACTTTGAAGTAAACTTATTACGTTAGTAGTGGCGAAGCTAAGGAGCAACTTCACAGGAAACAGGTTTCAAATGACAACTTGACGGCTGATGCAGGATCGTTACCACTTTACACAACAGTCAGATGGAGGAGTGAAAGACAGACAGGCAGGCAGACAGACAGTCAGCCAGGCACACAGTCAGTCAGGCAGAGAAAACAGACAGACAGGCAGGCAGACAGAGAGACAGACAGCTTGGGGTGGCGTGTTTGCAGCTCTTCTTCATCGTCTGCTGGTTTTGATTCTGTTTGAAGCTTCCTTTTTCTGCAATAGGTTTTGTTAAGTCTTGTCAGATTGTTCTCTAATTTTTTTTTTCCTGAGTTTTCAGGACAAGATGTCTTTAATCTTCTTTATCTACCGTACCTGCAGTAAGAAGACAAATACAGCTCGTTTTCTTTTTTCTTTTTTTTGATCATAAGATGAAAACCTCCAGCATTGCCCATATTGCAATATTTTAAGATTTACTTTGATACCCTGATTGTGGAAGCAGATGTTAAACAAACTGAGAATTTCGATCATTAATTGTGTAAGCAAACTCAACATATATGTATATTAAATATAGGTGTTATAGTTTTGAGAACAGAAAAAAAATTCCCATTAGAAAAAAAAAAAACCTGCTGTTCATGCTTCTGATTTTTTTATGGTTCCATCCTTGTGGACTTTAGTGAAAGGGAAGTATTTAAACCTTTCTCAGGGACTACAGCATAGCTCGCTAGAGACAGCTCAAGATCAGAATCAGCTTCCCCCCATGTGCTGGGAGATGATGGTCTTTGCCTCTGTGGTGTTGGCTCTCTCCCATGGATTACGTTTCTGTGCTTATGAGGGACGTTATTGTCTTCAGTGGTTTGAGCAGGTGAATGTGACCCTTTTCCAGTTTCAGTTCAGTGGCAGACAATATGGCAGCTTCGCTGGCCTGTCCATTAAGGCAGAGGAGACAGCAGGCTGTTCCATAAAATTCTCAACCATGTCTTTCATGGTATTCCATCCAGTTGACATCGCTTATAAGCCTGTCTTTGGATGTCTTTGGATGTCTGGTTGACAAAACCTGCTTAATTAACAAAGGATGTTGATGAGGTGCTGTTGAGGGAAGAAATGTTCCGACCTTTCCCGACACATTTCAGTGGCTTTCTGACTTCATTTCTAATATAGTGCACTGTCCGTGGTGGCTGGTACTGAGAGGCTGGGCCTCACTACAATGAGCTCCAGGGCAGTTAGTGAGAAAGGAGACACAGATTTTAGGTTGTGCTGGAAAACTGTGGTTCATGTGTTCAAACTACACTGTGGTTTGTATTGTTTACTACTGTTTGGTTTTGCATGCTTAGTGTAAATCAGATCTGGTGAGAGGAGAGGAGAGGAGAGGAAAGGAAAAGAGAAGAGGAGTGGGGAAGGCAATAGAGCAAACAAAACATCGTACGGCTCAACGGCACTGAAAACTGCACGGCTGCAGAGCGGAGAAAAGCGTCATTGAATGTCCTAATCTTCGGTGACTTTGTTGGAAAGATCTGGAATCCTTGACCGTTAAAGTAAATCTCATCATAATACGGGGCTATTTTCCAGCTCACAGTTTGCTGACAGAGGAGATCATCATGCTGGGGAGAAACCAAGCGTTCACACTTCAAATTACCGGTGACCCCAATGCATACACACACACGCACACACACACACACACTACAAAAACAACAGCATAATCACACACCCACACACTAATAGAGGCAGAGATACAGTAAATGAACAGATGTACAAAGACCTCATGCTGACAGACACATGCACATACCCAGATGGACAGACACACACACACACGTCTATATCTGAAAATGCTACCATACAGTTTTCAGTATTTACTATTAAAAAACACTAAATACATAAAATGTGCAGATAAAAATTTGAGATGTTAAAAGTTTTCCAGAAAGTTTTACTCTTTATTACCCAGAAGAATAAATAAATAAAAAAAAAGTTTTCAATTTAATAGCCACTGAACTTTCCTGAGGTTAGCTTATTATTAGCTCGTTATGCAACTGCTCGTATGCTCTCTCCGGTGTTACTCCTATATCTTTGAACAATTTGTATTCTATTTAAAAAGTGAAACACCTCTATTAGATCATCTATTGCTCAGTTGCTACTGGATGGATATATTATAGGTGTCTACATCATTTAACATAGGGGTACGCGTCAGTCTTTGCTGAGATGATCCTCGGCTTCACCAGAAAGGCAGCTCTGTTGCAGGATTAAAAACAAGGTCCCACCTGCTTGAACAAAATTTGTGTTCCAGGTCTCACTTAAACACACACACCCACAGGACACACACACACACACACACACACAGTAAAAGATGAGGCAGTGCGTAGAGGGAATGTGGCCAATGAGGCAGATAGAGAGGAAAGCAAAGTGCTCCAAAGACACTTACAACTACTTAGTCAAGGTCATTAGTGTACTGACTGTGTGCATGTGTGCTATTGTGTGTGTGTGTGTGTGTGTGTGTGTGCGTAGTGACTATAATGCAGCCATTTTCAGCTGTACCAGAGTGCAGTAAAACCATTAAGTGTCTGGCAGAAGTGCTGACTGTAGATTACAGATGCTCTGAATTCGAGCCTGGCTTTGCTCCGCATAACTTCACGTTATTTTCAACACCCATGAAAGCAGCGCTGTATGGACACAACAAGCAACATGTTATGTTACTGTTTACAAATAATGTTTCCACACAGATTTGTCCATAGTCCTACCACGTCAATAACTGCATCAACACTTGCACACATATTACAATTACAAGTCTTTGCCAAAGCCATAATAAAACAGAACAAAATACATCAGCTTATATAGTTTGTGGACACGTCTACACAACAAAAGGTACTCATAGTCAAAATGGTGCACAGTTTAAAAAAAAAAAAAAAAAACCTAGTAAATCCATGTTTTCTTTAATATTACCACACCAATAGATGCATTTAACATTGACAATGTGAAAAAATAGGTGCATGTAAGAAAAATTTTACAATTTTCCTTTGAAAATGATGTCTTGTTTGACATGATGGAGAAATATTGGCCACACTGAAGAAAAGGCCTTTGAAACAGTATCCTCAAGAACAGATTTCATTAATGTGACAAATCTGATTTTATATGCAAAAATTGGTACAAGAACTTTAGGACAAGATGATTAGCTTCTGTTCTCTATAATAGAAAGAAATCGTCTGTATGTCTCAGGGACCTTTGCAAATTTCATTTTAAACACTGTAAATTTAAAAAAGTATTGAACATCTTGCTTTGGAAAACAACTTATGCAGTCTCCAAAGCATGTGTTGAATATGTAATGCCATAAACTGTGACTACGAATGATGAATATGCTCGTGCAACCGTTTGCAACACAACAGAAGCCCTTCAATGTGTTAACACGCTGCGCTATAGTATGATTTAAAAAAAAAAAAAAAGAAAAATCCCCCAAAACACTTAAGAGGGGGATTCCTGACAGCCAGAATAAAGACAGGATTGGCTCTGTACTAACGCTTTAGGTATACAGTCTACACATGCCACCTGGTGATTTCCTGTTGGCGATCAAATGTTTGGGAGATGATTGATCAAGATCACGCCAATGGTGAAGCTGGGAGGGAGGGAGAAAAAGGGAAGGAGGGAAGAGAGCAAGACAAAAGACTGTGGAAAGAGTCAGTTGGGGGTGAGAGAGAGAGAGAGAGAGAGAGAGAAGCAGCATGTGTAAGCCTCTAACCACCAGCTGACACTCTTCATCTGTTGTGTTGCGTCTGCACGCCTGTTCCACCATCGGAGCACTGTGGGTTTGTCTGAATACATCAAAACAACCAGAAAAACTGAGTGAGAAAAAGAGAGAGGGAAGAAGAAAGAGCTCTTTCTTAGAGAGGCTTCGGCATCAGCTCTCTGTCTCACTTTCTCTTTCTTTTATTTCTCTCGGTGTAAGATAATTTTCCTGCTCTGTCCTGCTTTTATCCTCTGCCTGCCCCCATTCCCACTTTGTCTCTCTGTCTCTCTCTCAGCATCTTCTCTCAGAAGTAGACTTGGGAGTTGGGAGCAAAAGGCAGGAGACAGACAAGATAAAAGCTGTTTCCTGATTCTTCAGCTCCCAGCTTCACTGCTGTCAAGAAAGAAGACAGCTAGTCAAGACAGAGAATTTCCTGCTAGATGCATCCCTGCACAGCTGCTGTCGCTAACAGGCAGACAGGCACCCAGAAAAGAGGAGAAAGACAGACAGAAGGACAGATAATGAGGCAAAAAGACTGGTAAGCTGAAATGTAGACAGGGCAAAGAGGAGGACTGAAGATGATCCTGCACCTTCAGTCCTTTGCTAAAATGCATGCAACTTTGTTTTCCGTATGTAATGCAAATTTTTTCAAAACACCTGTCTGCTGGCGACAAAGAGAAAACAAGCCAAGTCAAGTTCAGAGTAGTCAAAGGACTGAACATCCAGACCAGCGGATAGACACACACATGTTCATAGTAAGATCTGGAAACGGGAAAAGCTACACACATTGATATTTAGAGGACATAATCAACGTAGATAACACTAAGAGGATTCATGCTTCCTGTGAGCACGAACACATTTCTACACTGACACTATCTGGCCTGAAGCTTGTTGTCTTGCAATTTGTTTGCTTTATCGGTGGGGAAAGTGTCTCCAATTCTCAAAGCAGATATACTGGAGATGAAAGGAAAGCATGAAATGTTCCAAGCGCACCGAACAGAGTGGTGATTTGATGACAGTCCGGCTTAACTTTATTACTGCCAAGCATCACTATACAGAAGGAAATCTTTTGTAGGAACATTTGAGAGCATGGCAATTCAAAATATCACTCGTCGGTGTTTTTGTTGCGTCCAGATAAGCAACACTGGATCATTGTTCATGGTCCTACATAGGTCTGTGCTCTCAGTCCAGCTTGGCTGAGGTTCCTCAGACCTGTATGAGTGGTCATGCAGCTAAATGTTCATCTGGAGCCAGGATCTTGCAACTGAAAGAAACTTTATAGTTCCTGTTTCACATTTCATTTTACTCCAGTGAGCCATTAAAAGGCTTTTGTTGTGAAGCAGCTGCACGAAGTGTTGACCTCATCAGAGATTAATGACTCCTTGTTCCAAAAAATCTCATGCTGACAGTTTCCAGCACTTTTATTAGTCTCATCCTTTTTCAAAATAATGCATGAGAAGAATGGCTGAGGACGTACAGCTACTTGACTGCAAAGGTAGCGATATTAGAGCATTTTGGACTATTTTACTTAAATCTGTATCTTTTGTTGTTCCCCTCGAGCTGCATGATAACATGGCCTGAGCCTCATGAAATTTCAATATGTTTTGCATTTTTTGCATCTTACACACGTCACAATTGCCATTACACATCTTTTGATGCTTCTCTGTCATCGGTTCCCTCACGTATCGTTGCATTTTAGGACTGCCATTCTGCTTTATGGGTGCACACCTGAATACACAAGTATATGCGGCATCCATTGCACCCAGACAACACACAGCCTTACAGCAGGTCTCACGCGTTTGCTTGCAAATGCCACACAAATATGAATCAGTCATGCTGTTCAGTTCAATCTTACATGTTGCACGTTAATTATTCAAAAACAATTTCTCAGTTTGGTCATGTGTGGCGACATTGATGGTATTGTAATGCACTGCAAAAAAGACAAGCTCACTAAGTGATTTATCTTGTCTTCTCATTCGTCAAGCTCGTGTTGAGACACTTAAATTCACAATGCAGTTTGGCGCATGCCATGTCTGCACAATCCTTCCCTGATAATTTAAAAAGGGGTTGGTGCCACTTCAGATGATGGCAAATAGTAAAACCAACCAGTGCGACGTGTTTGTGAATGCCAGCTGTGGTGATCAGAGTCCCTCTACATGGTGACATTACCTGCTGAGGCCACGAGCCAGTATTACTTATCCATCATTCATGTTAGCCAACAAATCTTACACTCCGCCCTTTATGGGTGTCCATGCATCCATTTGCTTAAAATGTATTTTGACTTTTAGCTTTGCTGGATTAAAACAGCAGTGATGCTTCAGAGCAGCCACAGTTCACAATTTTGTTTCAAAACAGAGGTAGTCCATCACTTTGCTCAACTTTCCTTTTCCTTAACTTTATATCAGACAGGACATCCAGAGGTGTCCCATGATGGTACAACTTGGCACTAATGTTTGTTTGTTTTTTTCTTTGACTGTTTTTTTTTTACATTGTCTGGACTACAGTAGTCATCATACAGGCAGAACACTCCTTTTGCTGTTCTCTCTCAGTAGGGCTGATATCGTTTTCTCGTCCTCCCCTCTCTTCTGCCTGTCTTTTATTTTGTGATCCTCTGACTATGAACTGCCCCACTGTCTCTCTACTCTCTGCCTTCAGGATGTAGGCCCTTGTCTTTTTTTTTTTTTTATTTTTTACTTT
The DNA here is from genome assembly GCF_900963305.1 of Echeneis naucrates. Classification (NCBI taxonomy): domain Eukaryota; kingdom Metazoa; phylum Chordata; class Actinopteri; order Carangiformes; family Echeneidae; genus Echeneis; species Echeneis naucrates. Next base: position 13,855,919 of record NC_042516.1, read on the forward strand.
GAGAGTATCATATCTTTGTGTGAACTGTTTGTGTATGCACATGCAGTGTGTGCATCCCCTCCAACCCCACAGAGGCTGGTATACAAGTCTGCTCTTCTATGCCTGCCATTGTTATGCTAGCTTTGTGCCTTTGAGCAGCTGTGTGTGTGTTTATGCCAATGAATTTGTGCACATGTGTATAGCACGTGCATGTGCCAGTGTGTATTAGCATGCGTACTGTATGCACATTTGCATACTGTATGTGTTTATTGTGCGCAAGTGAATGTGTGTGTGTGTGTGTGCGCAGCTTGTTTCTGCCAAGACCCAGGTCCTCTCTGTGTCTGTCCATTGTGTGTAGTGCTGTGTTCTGTGGCTCTGGGCATTTGGCTGCTATAGAGGACAATGCAGAACGGACAATAGTTGGACAATAGATGGGATACTCTGTGGAGCAGCGGCATGAGGCACCTACCATGGACTTACAGCATCAGGAGTTAGAGTGTACATCACTGTCTGTTCTCAGATATCGTCACTACAACCTCTCTGCCATTCTCTATTGTGAACAAGATGTAATGTCCCAAACAGGCTATGCGATAATACCTAATTAATTATGCAGTTTATTGCAGTGCTTACAAAGCATTCAGTCGGGATCTGACTGGCTAGCAGGGCTGTAAGACATGTGTGTGTGTGTCCATTTAGTCACCCAGTCATCATGCCATGGACAAACGCCCGCCTCTTGTTTCCAATGACCTCTTCCATCCAACAGAAGACAACTAGCAGCTTGACACTGTATCTAAAATCCATTAGTCATTCTTTCTCCATCACTCCATCTGTCTCCATGTCTCAATAAGTCATCAGTGGTTTTGGTTCTGATCCAAATCAATCCTGTTCTGACACCGACCCGAATCATTCATCTCTTCCTGCTGTCTCTCTCTATCTTTCTGCCTCTCTAACAGTAGGCGTATGTAGCCAGCTGCCAGTTAGCATCAGTCATGTTGTCAGGGTCTAGCTCTGAGGCTGCTCTTGGCTGTGAGGGCAACTTCTGCCACAACTTTCTCTCTGACTCTGTCCCTAAGCAGCCTTAATGCACTGATGGCATTTAGCGGTGTTGGCCTTGTCACAGGTTTTACAGCACAAATGTTGGCAGTGCAAGCAAAACCTTAGGACTATTTCAACACAACGGAACCATTTCTTTGGTAGGAATTCTGCCCAAACTTTTCCTTGCTAACATAAACATTGTAGCACGGAATAATTTAAAATGTATTTTTGTTGGCTGATAATAGCAAATGGTCAGTCTTTGACGAATGTTTGTTGAGTAATCTTAAAGACTTTTTATAGTTGTACTTTTTGTTTAATGCAGCAATCCCTGTTGAGTCAAAATAATGATATGAAAGATTGTTTTCAGAGATACTATTGCAGTGTGTATAATACACCATGTGCTGAAATGTAGATGGTTAAAGCTATATTTCATGTGTCATTTTAGATAAAAAAAAAAAAAAACAAACAAACTAAGAACTATAAGTCTCATATTACCTTAAATGTGTTCAAAAGGAGTTTTTCCTCATCATTTACAAATGTGCATATAAAAAAAAAAAAAAAAAAAAAAAAAAATCACCACTGCCAAGGTACCAAAACACCCTCAACCGGATTGATAAAAAGGAAGATATTTTATTTTTTGAATCTTTAATTAATCCTGTGTCTTAACAAAACTGTCGTTGAAATCAAATGGTTTTATCAATCACCTTATATAATTATGATGCCAATATGCCCCAATTCCTTCTTTCTGACTCCCCTGGTTGCTTCAACTTCCCCAGTGGAGGAAACTCATTTGCTGATGTGGCTGATATTGTAGCGTGCAGCATGACGAGCTGTTTCAGGCTCATAAAGGCACTGACACGGACGTTTCACTGAAAATGCAAGGCTTTGTGGCTTATAACGTCTTCCTGTGAACATGATATGGAATCACATGTTGACTTCATTGTCCTGATCTATGCGTTGTACTGCGAGTCAAAGGAACAGCTGTTGAAGATTCTCAGATCCTTTGCGGCAGAAAACAGCTGCCTCTTTAACTGCTGAGCATGACGATTAGCTGATCTACACTAACATCATGTTCTCCGATCCAGAGATCGGAGTTGCAGCAAAGTTAACTTTAGACTTTGTGTGTAACAGCAGCTGCATTGTGCCATGTAGTTAGCATGATATTAACCCAGCTATCATTTACAAAGTTTGGACGCACTTTGAATAGGAAAGTTCTTTTTGACTGGTAAGGTACCTGCAGCTCATTCTCCAGGGACCTGAAAAAAAAAAAAAAAAAAAAAGACTCACAAAATTAAGAAAAGACCACCTCCCATCACTAATGTCTTTCTCATTGCCCTCTCTTCTCTCCAAACCACAGCCCTTTCCATTTTTCTTTCCTCCTCCTTTCCTTCCTGTTTCTCTGAGATCAAATACAATCCATCTCCCAGACACGACAAGCAGTTTAAAGCTCTTGCAGGCCTTCAAGATTAAAAAAAAAAAAAAAAAAAAAAGTAAAATTATTCTGCTTTTTTTTAAAGAGGTGTTTTCCACCAAAGCCCACAGAGTCTCCTCCAGATTTAATTGGTACTATAAATAAACCATTCTGCTGCAATAGTCGTTTTGAGGGAGAGAAGAGGGAGGGATCACACACAGAGAGACAGAGACACAGAGATATTGTGCGACTGAAAGACAGACAGTGAGTGAGGGTGTGAATTGCCACAGTGGATGAACGTAATTCTCTTAGTCTTGCTAGAAAAACATTCAGACAACTGACTTTGGACGCATCCAGACAGTGATGGTTTCATCAGAGCAGCTGAGTGCAGGCGTATGAAGGCATGAGTGAAAGAGGAAGATATGCGTGTGCCTCACACTGAAATGGAGGTGATGGGGGGGGGGGGGGAAACCTTGCAGATTGAGGACAGGACCAACTTGCAGAAAAAGAAAAGAAACTGGGGAAGGGGGATTGCAAGGTCAACAAATGTTACCGCCTCCTAAATGGCCAAATATAAGGCTGTTTTCCATTGTGGTGGACTACCTCTGATGAAAATCTCACTATTTGCCAGTATTGTGGTAACACCCCCCCCCCCCCAAAAAAAAAAAAATAATAAATAAACCATCCAGTCAGAGATTAGCAGGCTTAAATACATACACACCTGAGACAGAGGAGAGAAACGGAGTCTGCTATTATGAATCTTTGCGTGAACGAAATCTTAATGCTTCTGCATACAATGATATTTTAATATATTTCTAATTTCATACCTCCAGGCATTTTCCTCATTCTTACCAGGACAATGCGCCTGTACACAAAGAGATGTCTGTACAGAAATGGGTTTCTCAGTAACATCTCTGGGATGAATTTTCATTTTCCCCAACCCCGACCTACAGGGGATGGGATGAGAATGTGTTGTCCACATACTTCTGGCCTTGTGCCGTTTCCTTCACCCTTTGATACCCCTGATCTTTCGTCCTTTTACAGTGTTGTGTTTTGTTTTCCTAATTTTGATGCACCTGCAACTCAGACATTAAAACACAGGAAACCTGTACACAAATGACTCATTAAGTTGTGTGGGCTCTCATACAGGTTCGAATGATTTTTAAAGGAGAATTTTGACGGCAGTATTAGGCAGCTTGAAAACAAGGACAGATGATTTCTGTCTGATTTCCTGGTGATTCATTCATAAACACATGATCACATAAAACAGAAAGAGGTAAAAAAACCCAAAAATTAGGAAGAGCTGTTGCCACCCGTACTGCAAATACTATTGACACAAAAGGAACAGTGGTCACAGGAAAACTGTAAGACATCTGTACACACACGCATAAGTGTACAGAAGAAAACAGCTGGTGGAGAGAAATCACAACTGGAAGATTTGTGTATATGTCTGCGTGTGTGTGTGTGCGCGTGAGGCAGAAACAGAGTAATCAATACTGTGCAGGGTGTTGACTCTATGGGGATGTGCAGTAACATGCTGTCTAATTAACAGTGTCCTCTCCATGTTGAGGCTGGTTCCCACAGCCCCAACAGCCATGATTAAAAGAGATGCTCTCAAAGGACGGAAGCTCTTCCAATTCACTCCAGATACTTCCTGGATGCCATCCACGCACAATCAACCATCTCATCTTGACCAGAACGGACGCTCTTTTAACTGTCTCTCTGTTGCTGGGTCCTTCTCATGTACACACACACGCACACACACACACTTTTCTCCTACTTTCTGTCTCGTCCCCTTCATCTCTGCGCTGCTTTTTTCTCTTGGCTCTTCCTTTCCCACAAACACTCCTCTTCCCTCCCTTCTCACTTCTCTCACCCTCGCTGTCTGCCAAGGCTTCACATCAAAGCCAATGATTGGTTTCTAACTGTTCAGCAGGCAGTATTTTATCCCACTTTGTGTGAAGAGACGAAAATAATCAGCATGAATATGGAAAAACCTGCTTCTATGGAAATATCCAGCCCAGTAATATCCATATCAGTCAAACTAACTTGGCTTAATTTGACTTTCACACAAATGGATGGCAGCACTTTAATTCATAGTCCCCTTGGCTGGAGTCACATTGTAAACACTGGCTTTGACTTATGTATATAAATATAGCGACTTGTCAAGGTTGTTGGCTTAGTTGTGAAATTGACTCATGTGCAGAAATCAACAATTTACTTCATTTCTGCTCTTTTCTTGGCAGCACCTCTACCTCCTGATGTAAAGTTTCTTCACCTTGATTTGACTCCTCTGTACACTACCACTGGCTCAAGGTTGTTGGCTCTTTTAGCTGGTTGTTAGGCTGTTTTAATATGTTTCTTCAGCAAGGTCTCCAACTTTAATTTAATAGTTTAGTTGAATTAAAGCAGTCTCTTGTCCTTGGGCTCAAGTTTTACAACAACAAAAAAAGATAGAAGAAAAAAAACTTGTTATCAGAAGTTTTATGAAAGTTTAAAAGCATGGCTTTCTTATTCCCGTGAAAATATATTTTAAATTGGCTATGGCAGTGTTACACTTACAATGTGGATCAGCACTGTATTGATAAATACTGACAGTTACAGATAATAACACTGGTTAAGGCTCACTGGTAGTTACTAAACTAACTAGCTTCGTTTTACCCAGAAAATGATTCAACACACCTTTAAACACAACTTTTCAGTTTTTCGAGACAATGACAGACAAATGTTATTTACAGATATCCTTCTCCGTTTTGAACTTAAAAATTACACTATTGACCAACGGTGCAAATCAATGTATAGCTCTCCAACACTGTCTGCTGAAATTAATATATTTAGCCTCAACTGATTTCATTATCAGTTAGGACTGGTGTAACTGTGAAAAACTATTCAGTCCATTTTATTTATGTCCAAGTTTCTTTTGCATGAGGTAGCACATTATTGCAGCTTGTAAATTATAGAAAAACAATAAATGTTAATAAATCAGAAATCAATGTGCACTTTTCTGATTTATATCACTATCCTCAATGTGGTGCATTATATTCCATCTTCATAAAGAGACAGAAAAGCTGAAAAATATGAGGTCAGCCAAGGACATGCAACCATGAGCATTTTAACTTTAATCCATCTCACCTGTAGAAACGCAGGTAAGCCCACAGCCTGTTAGGAAGTGACCTCAATGTGTTTCTCTGACATATGTCATTTTTAACATTTAAGATAATTGTACACCCATGCGGCATTTACAGAAGTCTGCGAAATAGCAGCGTCTTTATTTCAACACAACAGGTCACTTTACTGGACACATTTTCTAGACAGAATTTCGTAGCCAGACACTTCTGCTACCTGCAATGTCATAGAGGCCTCAGATTAGCTGCAACAAATGACACAGTTTGGCAAAGCCCTTTCTTTGTGCTCAGGCTTTAACTTCAATCAAAGTCTTCCACAAAACCCCGGCGCTAAATTAGACCCTGGTTTTATAAATGCTTAGGTGGATATGACAGGCTGTCTGAATGGAGGGAAGGTATCCACCATTTGGGGTCTTCTTTCCAAGAAATATGTTCTGAGTAAGCACATTTTGATAGTGCAGTATTAAGAGGAATCCCTATGAATCACTGGATGAATTTCTGTGACATGATGTGAATCCACCCAACCTTTGTCACTCTCTTTTTCCTATTGCTCAGTGAAATAAATCAAGCTGAAATGCTTTCATATAAACAGAAAATGGAGGAAGAAGTACAGAAAGACTGTAAAAGACAGCAGAGGGGCATGTTTCTCTCTTACAGATTGATAAAAGAGAGCTACTTCTGGAACTCCGGGCTAATTCAATGAGTAATGCCAGATCTCACTGGGGATTTACAGGACTGGCTTCAAAACAATTAGCTGGAGAATGGGAGTCGTTTAAAAGACGAGAAGATGCGGAAATCTTAATGCAGCTGTGGGTATTTCCCCATGGAGGAGTCATTTTTACAACCGCCTTACAGAGTCTCTCTCACTCACCATAAAACTGCCAGCCATTCTCCTCTGTCTCATTTCATACAGAAGACAATTTTCTCAGAGCTGCTGTGGGGAAAGAAAAAGAGGAAGGTATGGAAGAGGATAGAAGTGCCTGCAGAAAGTGAAGAAAAATAGGAAAAAAAGAAGAGAAAGCAATATTGAGCGTGTGAGATGGTGTTAAAGAGACGAACAGCAAATGTTAAAGAGACTGAAAGAGAGCGATAAAAACTGAAGCAACCAAGAACAAGAAGAGACAGAAATGGAAAGAAACACATCCATAGAAATAGATAAGGCTCAGAAGAAGTTAGGTTGTAGTAGTCTGGGGAGCTGGAAAATTGAACATCACTCTTGCTGTCTTCATGAGGACTTCCTGCTTGCTGCCCTATATGTGCTGGGGGCCAATCAGCGAGTCCATATGCCATAGGGGCCAATCAGTCAGAGCACAGAGGAACCAAGTCAGCACGTCTTTGTCGACACAGGTAATCAAAGACACTTTCAGACATTAACCACCTTTACCAAAGTCTTAACCCAGGGTTATCTATGTTGTTATACTCACAGCGGAGGCTGGCTGCCGTGAGGTAGTGAAGCCCCTTTTCACATGGCTGTAGACAACTGCAGAGTAGTTGTTGTACTTGACTAACCCTTGGAAATTAGATCAAATTCTACTAAAATATAGACATTGCTGCCATTAATTATATAACAGTCAAATTGTGAATAAAAACTGAGAAATTATTTTGTTGAGAGCTCTAAATCCAGTTTGGTGCTTAGTGATATAAATTCCCTTAAAATATAAACAAATGCCTTGTGTAGGACAAAGCCGGTTAATCATGGTAATTAAATGCTCATTTAAAGCTCCCCAAACCAGTGCTTTAGATTAATAAAGGTTTAAATTGCTATGTGTAATGTGTAAGGTGTTGTTCATCAGTAATGAATCTACAGTGAATTATCACCTGACTCCACAGTCCCCCTCATCTATACAGAGTTTTATGGCCTGCTATTTTTACGGGACTGGTTCACTCTCACTTTCTACTCTTCGTCTGCATTTCTGGATGGAACACATGACACACAGAGCAAAAACAATGTGCGCTGTACATTTGTCCGGCGCCAAACTGGAGACAGATGAAGTTTGCATCTAGCACCTGAAACAGAGCTAATGGATGTGTAAACTGCACTGCTTGCTAACAAGTTGCCATATACACTTTGAAAGGTGATAATATGTAATTGTGTTAACAAGGAGTCAAAAAAATCTATTCATGCATGGTTTAATGATTGAAGTGTGTGTTTTTGCATATGTGCACTTTTTTTTTTTTTTTTTGGGGAACGCAAGCAACTTTGCAAGCATGCATCCAAGCCCTCATCTGTCCTGAGCCCTAACTTTGGCAATTTAAATCCATGTTTTAGAAATCAATTTGAAACAAACAGGTGAATCCATCATTGCCAGTGTGAAACTTACACATTTCATTTTTGTCTATATGTGCTGATTCTGTTGCATATTTTTTTGCCAGACTTCTTAAGTTCTCATTCGCTTAGTAAACGCATGTCTTCTGTACATCATACCAACAGCAGACACATATAAAACCGCTCTCTGTGGTGAAGCAGTCCATGTCAGAGTACTCCCACTCACACCTCCTCCTCTCAGTATGATAAATGGACTTCTCCCTGGAGAGTAAACAATAAAGTCATCCAACCTTAACCCCACCAGTCACTGTCTCTTTCAGGGATACACAGTCACAGCTTACATGTTCCAGAGATACAATTATTCGACATTTAGACAGAAGCTTGGACAAACGTCACAGCAGATGGTGACGATAACCTGTGGCTGAGTTCTGATCTGCAGGGTTCATGGGGGTGAATTACTTATTTATCATCTCTGGGGCCAAGCAGAACAGAAGTATGAGAAGTATGAGTAGTTTGTAGCAATTAGAGAGCAATAGAGAGCACCTGCCTTTAAGCTCCCATCTTTTTTCCTCACAATAGCAATATTATTGTTAGTATTGTCTATATCAAAATTATATATTTACCCACCTGTGGTAAGACATTAAATGCATTCAATGATACGACACACAAAGAAATGTTAATCACAAGCAAGGATTGAAGGGAGAAACATGAGCGTCTGCCTCCTATCTGCATCTCTATTCTTTGGTGCTTTTTTTAAGTGAACATCATCACCATCACAAAACAATAAATAAATACTGTGCACATCTCTTCATAGTACTTGTGGCTTACTGAAAATTGAAAACCACCGAAGCTGGATCACCAGTTGTGAATTCAATAGGTTTTCTCCCTGTGTATTCTACTTCTAATTCGAGTGTTTGTATTATTTGAATGTTAAGGTGTCTCTCTCACTGGGGAACAATTAAATGATAAAGCATTGCTGTTACAGGTTTAGGTAAATTCACTCTGCAAGAGGCTTGTATTGAAAAATTGCATGGAATTACAGAACAGCAAATAACTGCAGGGGGTGTACATTATTTTCCCTTTCCTTAATTGATAAGGTTGCAGAAAATTTGGTGTCTTACAGCGAAGTGAGAAAAGCCTTTCTCAAGGGTTCTTATTTCTAAGGAGAAAATAAAGGATCACTTTGAAAGTAATACAGAGACAAAGACAGAATGAAAGATGTACTCTAAACCAATGCAGCGGCTCAACAGCTTGTTCAGCTCAGGACACAAGTGAAATTTGGAGGCTTTTATTGCGTGGCCAACATAATCAAAGCTGCATTTAGCAATATGTTTTAAATTAACGTTGATTCAGGTGGCTCCCTAAACCAGCAGCCCAGTTTTCTCACCTGCTTTTAGTCACGTTTGAGATCATGTGATTTGTCCACTGTTAGAACTGAAACAATCTTTTTGGTATGAAATCAAGGTCAGTAGCTCACACAAACCAGTTATAAGCTAAATAAGTGAACAGTGAAGGAAGTATTCAGCAGACCATTAACACCCCTCAACAGGTGGTCAAAAATGAGGACTCGGACAGGCTGCCCTTATTTCTGTATGTCAACATACAAGTCATTTAAGAACAAAGTTGTGAAATTGTCATTCTGCTTCTACTTTTTGGTTTAAATATACAAATACTTGTGAGGAATTCAACTCACTAACAGTCTCACCCAGTCTGATCAAAAAGCTCTACCAACACTCAAATACACATTACATGCTCTGCATCCTCCATTAAACCTCGAATTGCAATAGCACCATAATTTATTACATGACAGCAATATGGACTAATACAGTTTATTCAACACCAACTTTAACAGCACCTGAGTGATAAAGAATGGTAGAAATGAAATTATTGATTTATCTGACTTAGGACTGCAATCACAGATACATTATTTTCCCTATATGACACAAAGGACTAATTTATAGAAAAGCATCTGGAATTTGTATGAGATCCACTTAGGAGAGATTGACAGATACTGAAATGGAAAAACACACACACACACACACACACAAACAAACAAACAAAAGTCAAGAAGCCCCCTTGATGTTCTCATAAAGCCAGAAGGCACAGCAGGAACAGGAAAATTTACTGTCAAGAGACAAATCAGCACACACAAATAGACACACACGCAGGCCTGGGAGAGTGATGTCTAAACATTTTCGCCACAGAAGCAGTGGTTCTCTCCAAAGTTAACTATCTGTGTCTCTGCATGTAAGATGGATACTAAGAGATGTAGTGGATAAGTGTTTTTACACTTTAGTGTCTTTGGAAAGAAGACAAGCTACAGCGAGCTGTTGTTTTTCCTCATTTCTTCATAAATGTTGGGTTTATTACTGACAGAACTGTTGGGTGAACAGAAAAAAACAAGCTCTAATCGACATGCCAGTCAAATTTTACATCCAAGGTGGGAGCATTTTCAAGTTTACGACACAAAATGTACTCCCTTAAAAAGATGTAAACTTTGTGTTCCACCTCCATTTACCACCTGCAGAAAGTTAAATGTTCTCTAAACTGTGTAATCTCACCAGAGTTTGTGTTATCATGGCAGCAACAGTATCTTTGGTGTGCACATTGACTGCTTCATTAGCTCCTCGGAGGCAAAATCATTCTTAAGTACACATGACACTTTGGATGTGAGCTGAAAGACAAGGCCATCCATCAGTCTGTATTACCACTCAAGATCTTCACATTGCTTCATGTCTTTCATCTTCAAAACTGCATTTTATGACCTTTGCGCAGTTTAAATGGACCAACAGTGCAGCAACTGACTGGATTCAACAGTTTTCACTGTCCACATCTAACACCTTTTACACCAATTAAAGGATCTTTGATTGGAAGCCATTGCTGTTTCTCACAAGACAGTTCAACATGTCATAGCCAGAGTATCTTGCTATCGTTGATACCGTCACATTGTGATATCTCTGTGGCTTTCCTTAAAGTCTATAACAAGATATATAAAAGCCACAACAAAGATGGATTTGTTTACATTGTCATGTTTGACATTGTGTGTCCTCTATGTTACAATCTATTTAAAAGCCTTGACATCCCAAAACCAGTTTTTGTTTACAACCTTCTCCTGCTTTACCTTTAATGGTAAATCCGTCATCAGCAGGGTGCATCGACACACACTGCTGGCCAACCTTAGAGATAACAACTCCAAATACGTATGTTTTCCCCCTCATTCTGCAAGTGCATCATGCAGTTGTGTTGAATATGAAAATGGTGAATTCCGAAGGGTTCAGTGACGGTGCAGGTCATATCCTCAATTTGTCCCTTTTGTTAATTTCACGCAACTTTTGTTTATACAGTATTCGCTTTTTAATTGCTTTCTTGCAATCAGGCATTTTCATCTGTGTCTTTGTCAAATGTTATTATCACAGTACCTGCAGTGAGTGTAGCTTCTGTGTTCAGCATACAACTGTTGTTGGCCTGTCAAATCATTAGGTTAGGATTATAGATGAGTTCCACCACAAGTAATTTTGCTTCCTCTGACTGATTACACCTCTTCTCCAGACTCTGTGGTTGTAAACAAACTGTCCTTGGCTAACATCTCCCCTGACTCTCATTGTCAGTACCTTCTTTTTTTTTCCTTTTCTATGTCCAAAATACTCTCCAATCAAAATCAGATCAGCTGAGGTGGGACATATTACACCCTTATTATTCTTATTGGTACATCACCTCTGATTACCTGCAGCCCGAGCAGAGGTCCAGTCGAGCATAATAACTGCAAAGGCCTGTGTGTGCAGGATTATATCTGATGCATTCAATCTAGTGAGAGGATTTTAGCACACTGTTCACAGTCTGGACTGGGATGTACAGTTAGGCCTAAAACAGAAATATGCTATGACTCTTGGTCATTTGTTTATTTTCAGTTTGTGCTTGACAGCTCTCTTTTTTTCCATCTGTGTGTATGCCTGTGCGATTTGGTACAGGTGGTGTCCGATGTGCTTTTGGATGGTTGACTAACAGAAGTGATCTCCCAAAAATGGAGCCCTCCAGCCTCATTGTTCTAGAGAGTAGAGGTTAAACTCTTTCCCTTAGTTTAATTTCAGGTTAGCCAGGTTTTGGATATGGGTGTAGAGTCTCTTATGTTGCTCTACTGTGACTCTTTAAAGAACCTGCCACTTGTGATCTTTGCTGCTTTCGGCTGACCAATCTTCAGAGTTGGAAGAGTAAGGGATCTAACAAATGCTGTCCAGGTGTCATATGGAAGTAACCAACTCAAATAGGGGGTAATGTTTTGAAGCAGAAATGAGAAAGAAACACTGTAAACTCAGATGCAAAAGAAGGACTGAGGCGGCAGAGTTCTCTGGTAACTCTGATATAACATCCGGTTTAAGATCAATAATGCAGCCATAGCTACAGTACTTTGCTGCAATGAGCTGACAGGACTGACTAACAAGGCTAGAATGCCTTCATACTGACAGCAAATGTGGATTGGGCGATCTGTGGAGCTGAGATCATCAGCGTGCTTGTCTCTGTGAAGTTCTGTAACTGTTATCCAGAAGAGACGTCCTTACATCAACCTAAAAGAACAGCAAATGTATTAAAAAGAAATGAAATTTCACTTTGCCTTGGTTGGAAATTGTACCATAGGTATCCATAACTTAAGTGTGTACTATATGACTTAAAGTACTAATTATTAGGGGTGGGAATCTTTTACTATCTCATAATTCGATTTGATCCAAATTTTTGGTGCTACGATTCGATTCAAAATTGATTCATAATGATTTCTGTTTCAATCTATAGGTGTGCAAAGGATCCTCATGATCTACTCCAGTCTGCTTTGCTAGACAGAATGACAAATGGAGACATTAAAGTCTCTTTTTCACATTTATGAAGTTTGAAACATTTATCTATACTTAGATGGAATTGCTGGAGTAACAAAAAGAAAAGTTAAAAAAAAAAAAAAAAGTGCAGTTGAACGTGGGTTCCTGAAGTGCTTAATACTCATTTTGCAAACCTTGCACACTATGAAGCTCATGTCAAGTTTGTCTTCCCGGGTGTTCGGGCCCTATAAAATCCGCAATCACAAAAAACTGTATTCATTATAAACACAGAATAACACAGAACTAGCCGACATTTTAAATACATTTTTTTTTGTTTTTTTTTCCCCTGGAATAAAAGAAACATCTGTCAGGAAAATGCTCAGAGGTGGTTACTAATAATCCCCCCCTACCCATAAATAAATATGGTGACTTGAACGTAGTGGGTGCGGTTCAATTCCCAGTGTGGACACCTGACGTCAGGACGTCCCACATACAAAATGGAGGCAGACAGCCTGAGGATTTGTTGTTGCGTTTTTTTTTTTTTTGTTTTTCTTTTTAATAAATCGATTTTGGGACATTTTAAATTGATTCTGAGTCAAAGCAAATGAGAATCGCGATTATGAATAGAGTTTTTGGCACACCCCTGCTAATTATTATTACTAATCACTAAATAATGTGCCACACGTGTATTATGGCTAATTAATAGCTTGAAATCTCAGTTTTCTTACTGTTATTTACTAACTCAACAAATTTTTTTAACTCTTTGTAACCAGCTGACAAACTATTTTGAAAACAACAATTTCACACAAAACTCATCACACAAAGATCAACATCGGTCCTACACCAGCATACAACTCCACCCAGTTTTCCTGGAGGAGGTTCTTATGACCTGTATGTATTGCTACATTTACTGTCTATCTGCTTTCATATACACTTGTTTTGCTTATCTATAAAGTTACAGTCTCATGGTCAGGTTTAAAGTTTGTCTGTATATTTTTTAATGTTGCAGTTGCATTGGCTGGTGAGCGGCAGGTGTCTGTGTGTGGGTTTGTTTTACCATATTTGAGGGATAAGATTTGTTTTTCAGGTTAAGGTTACTGTTAGGATTAGGTAAAGGGTGACGGAGTGCATTGTGTCCAATGAGTCCTCACAAATGGAGTAAAACGAGTATGTGTGAGTGTGTTTCAGTGTCTAAGTGTGTATAACTAAGGAGGAAACTCAGGGAGACAGTTGCCACCAGCATTTCAGCACCCAGCAGCAGAGTATCGATCTCTTGTTTCAGCAGCTCCCTCGCTTTTTTCCCCCCATCTCTCTCATCATTGTCTTCCTGTCTATCATTTCTCCCTCGCTCTCTTTACAGTCGTTTCCTTGCCACAATGCTGGATTTGATGTTTTTTTATTATATTAAATTTCATCTTCTCCTTAGTTTCACACAAAATTAAACAAATCCTTTTACTCACTTTACTTCCTATCGTCTTCTGTCTTTCCCTTCTGTCCTGTAATTTTTTTTCAAATTCCCTCTATTTCACTCTTTCCATTCATCACCTCACGCTGGCTTTCCTCCCTTTGCATGCATCTCTTAACTCCTACAGATGTTAACCTTGTAGTGCAGATTTCTCAGGCTGGCAACTGAGAGGTAATGCAGAGCTCAATACCACCATCCTCAGGTAATGAAGTGAATTTTTTTCTATCTCAGCTCGACTGTAATACAAAAAAATAAAAATAAATAAATCAAACCTTGATGATTCATGGATTTTTTTACATCCATGCTGTAGAGAGCTGTAAATCACTTCAAGATATCTTTCTCTTCAACAATGGCATAGAATCATCACTCCTATGTGGACAGAGATGTATAACATATGGGTGGTGCTTTGTCGTTCACCTAATGTTTTTCAAGGGAACTTAAAAAGATTTAAATTAAGTTTAAAGAGACGCAGAGACAGATATAGACAGTAAGACTTAAATGTGAGTCTATATACAAGTCATCTTAAATGATCTAAGATCTTGATTGAGAACTCGCGTCTTTGTTTTTTTGTTTTGTTTTTTTTACATTTGAATTCAAGTGAAAGAAATGGACAGCTTGATGGAGAGGTGATTTTTCCAGAGGTCGTATAATCTCCCTAGTCTCCAAGTCCAACACCAAACCAAAGAGGAGAAGAACACAGGTACTTGAGCAATTACAGTAACAGCAACATGTGGAATGGCAACAAATGTTGGCTCAGCTACAGGTCCTCTGTGACTTGTTGGGGGGGGGGGGGGCGCTACACAACACAACACTTGTTTAGGCTAACAAAGCAACAATTTAGGGTGCTCACAGTTATCAGCAGGCCGACCTTAATGTTGCTCAGCCTGTCAAAATATACAAGTTACATAATTATCATGGAGGAATATTTTTACATGATTGGTCTGACACCTCAGTCACTGTATTTATCATTATCATTATCAAATCACAAGCCGCTTGTGTATTGACTGTGTGGCTTTGGGTGCATGTATGTTTCATATGTAGCATCGAGATTCATGGAATTTCATGAGTATTACTGCTGACTATGGTCCCATCGATATTGTGTCACAAGGAGCTACATAATGAGGATAGGCTGACAGCATAGGCATCTATGGTAATGGAAAAAGAAGGGAGGAAGAAGCGAGAGAGCTGGAATGAGACATTATGATGGGAAGGGACAGCAAGTGGATGAAGGGGAGACAACAAGAGAATGAAGTGAAGAAGGGAGAAGCCCAGGGAAAAGCAGGAAACAGGAGAAAATGTGTGTTGTCAGTCTCATTGCAGTTTCTGTTCCTTCACTGTTCGCCTCTGTCAGCCAAAATGCTGAAATTGGCATTTTCCTTGGGACACACACCTCCACATACAGGTAGATGGAAATGCACAAAAAGACTCATCCACAGATTGAACAACTCCCTCCTGTCTGGTGTCTTCATGAGCAGAGAGACTTTAGAAAATGAACAGGGGGCCTGAACCACAAAACACACACACACACACACACACACGAAAGTCTGGAAATTTCTGCAGACTGTAATTCTGTTTCAATGGTAAGCAGTACTGAATGGAAATATAGACTTCAGTGTCCCTCCATCACAAAATAATCCCATAGATATTAAGAATAAAGCAAAATACTAACTAACACACTAATGTTTATCCCCAAATCGCTGCACATGTCACTTCAACAGTTAATACTTCAACAAATACGATCAAGGTTTCATAATGTTACATTTAATAGAAAATAAAAGCTGAAAATACAACGCTCATTGTTCACAGTTAACAGAGAAGCTCTTCTTTCTGCAATAAATGAGTTGATGTAAATTCAACAACCCTCATTATTGTGACCAGCCACATGAACTTGGAGTCAGATGCTGCTGTTTATAAATATAATTCCCATCCAGATCCAACATAAATTATTCAGGTCTTATGCAGTGTTATAAAGCCAAGTTTATCTATGTTAACTGCACTTTTCTGTGAATCATCATGTTTTATCTTTGTTCAGTTTATGTTTTACTCTAAGAGTTTTTGTGAATCCCAGTCGGATGACATTTAATCAGATATTTAAGTGAATGAAAGTTAGTAAGAAATTAAATTTCTGCTGAATTTAAGTGGTTAGCAACAGAACCACTACAATGAGCCCAGCCTTCCTAAACAAATTACAAATAATCCCTGCTATTCCCTGGTAGCAAATAACATGTGCGCACACACACACACACATAATCACAGATATGCCATCACATCATTTGAATACAAAGGAATAAACAAATGAGCATGAAACACACACACACACACACACACACACAAACACATACCTCTCCTGGCAGCAGATCAAGGGAAGAAAGCTTTTTGTGCACAAGTTCATCTGTGTAATGTGTACATTGTGTCTGTGTTTGTGTAGCAAGTAACAAGAACAGCTTCTTGGACAAATCCAGCCTAAATAATCAGCCTATCCTGGCCGTCCAGATACCAACACAGCGTCCCATGTGGCTTCATTACTGTTGCTGCTAATTAAGCAGCTCCAAATAAACATCATCTTCTGCCTTCATTAACATGAACACAGCATCATCATCACATGCTTAAACCTGATGAAGTTGTTGATGCCGGCGTAGAAAAGTACTGAAATACATTTTATGTTTTTAACAATGTAGAAAACTAACGATATGCAATATGATGCGTTTACTATTTAATATCCCATCTGTTCACATTTACATTCACATTTTTCCATTGCCTTGATCACTACGGGTTGGGTATGAATCAATTTAATGATTTATTATAAATGATGAATCCTTTACGTACTCTTTTAGACAACAGCATCTATAGCCATGCTAGTAGCTGTCTGTCAACTATCAGGCTGAAGAGAGTCTTTTCTAAAGAGCTCCAGAAGGCAGATTAGCAGAAGAGTCTTGGTCCTTCCTTCATGGAGACCCAACAAAAAAAAACTGCTGCATTTATGGCATTTGTGGTGTTAAAGAGCAACATAGTTGACCCCTGTCCTGACGAAACGCCCTGTTCGCACACGTGCCCAATTGTGAGTTACACCCAAAATGTCACTGTCACTCGTGGTTGAGAATTTGCAGATTTTTGTTCATAAGCAAATGTGTTAGACAAATCCATATTTGTTATGACGAAAAGAGCGTCAGAGTAACCAGCTGTTACAATTCATTCAGCGGGTGGCACAAATGTCTGAGCCTAATTTTATGGCAACCCATCCAAACACGGAAATATTTAAGTCAATGCCATAAGCTAAGAGAAAAGTTCTGCGATCTCCGAAATCAATTAGTCATTCTCTTGGAAACCCAAATATATTCACAAATCATCATCATTTGGAAATTTGTTCATGAACAGAGACATTTCAGTCTGGACCAAAGTGGTTAAATGAGTGAATGGTCGACCAACATGTCTCACCTTGTATTAAGACACATGTTTCTTCCATTGTCTTTTGGTAATCGTCAGACTTGCAAAAAGGGGGCTTTCGACGCCTGAAGAAACCCAAGCATAAAATGTGTATTAATATTATTTACATAATTTATGTGAACATGTTTCATTGCAGCAAAATGTGTTCAGTTTTGATGTCATTTTAGCTAGTGCTTCCTTGGTTTGTGTGTGTGTGTGTGTGTGGTTTAGGGTTCCCAAATGATGTTCATGCCATTTAGCTCTTTGTCCAAGAAACACAGTTAGACAAGAGGAAAAAGAAACTATTCAAGTGTAACTTTAGCTCCCAGTTTGGCATCTCTCTTTCAGATAATCTTGATTTAGATGATAATTGGCTTTTGCTGACTTATAGCGGGGGATAAAGCTGTCACTACATATTAACTTCATGGCCACAAACTCATTGCATGAATAATAGTAAGATCACAGTAAATCCACCTCCACCTACACCTGCGAGTGAAGACCACTGGATGGTGATGTGATTTATCAGCAGGGCGGCAAATGAAGCTCCAGTTTAAATTAATTAATTTGAGTCTATAGTCAAGTATGTAATTACAAAAGAGCTGAGTGCGGCCAAATCATTGAATTGGGGTGAATTACAGCAGAGACGTTCAAGAAATATTCTTCAAAGACTTTTAAGGACAAAACATGCATCTTTAAACCTGCGTATACAAACTGCATATGCCTGTCTACAGTTGTACTCATACTTCATGTGTGAGTTAGTGTGAAATAATGAGGAGATTAAACAATTGTACACCAAAAATCTCACAAATTACCGTTCTGAGTTCAAGACAGTGCAGAGAGAGAAAAGCCTTTGATTATAAAGTTGTTAAAAACTGGCACACAATGTAAACAGCAGACTGCCAGACTGAACTTGTGCATTCACTTTCATTAAAATACAATTGATCCCACATTTCCATATGGAGATATCTGGCTACAAAAGGCTTGGAATATGCAAATTATTGGTGGCAATCTTTTACTATTACACAATTCGATTCGATTCAGATTTTCGGGGGTACGATTCGATTCTAAATCGATTCATAATGATTTCTGCTTCAGTCTGAAGGTGTGCACAGGATCCTCATGATCTACTCAAGTCTGCTTTGCAAGACAGAATGATAAATGGAGACAAAATGTCTTTTTCACATTTATGAAGTTTGAAACATTTATTCATGCTTAGATGGAATTGTTGTATAAAGAAATAAACATTGCTTAAGTAGCAAAAAGGAAAGTGTCTCTTTATTTAAAAAAAAAAAAAAGAAAAAATGGGTTCCTCATTTTGCAAACCTTGCACACTGAAGCTTATGTCAACCTCGGTCTTCCCTGGCATTCAGTAAATAGCCTGTAAAATACACGATGACAAAAAAAATGGAATTCATTATAAACACGAAGTAACACAGCTGGCCGACATTTTACATAAAAGTTTTTTTGTTTTTTCCCGTAATAAAAAGGAACATATCTGTCGGGAAAACGCTCCGAGGGGGGGTGTAACTAATGACGCACGACCCCCTACCCATGCATGAATAAATGAATGAATGAATGAATGAATGAATGAATGAATGAATGGTGACTTGAGCGTAGTGGCCGTGGTTCAATTCCCAGTTAGAGCACCTGAACATTTCATGACCCGGTGGTGGAGTGGTTAACGCTGCCAACCTGCAATGTAAAGGGTGGGGTTCGATTCCCAGAACATATGTAAGTTAATTGGTGACAAGTAATGGACTGACTAGAATGTAGTCACTGGAGAGATCTGGTCTACGCCGCCAGAGACTGGACCCCGCCAGTGATTGGACCCCGCCAGTGATTGGACCCCGCCAGTGATTGGACCCCGCCAGTGATTGGGGACCAGACCCCAGTCTTTTTTTTTTTTTTTCCTTCCCTTCCCCTTTCAGAATAAAAAGGAATGTATCTGTCGGGAAAATTCTCTGAGGGGGTTACTAATAATGCACGCCCCCCACCACTGAAGCGGCCATCTGAGTGCTAAGTGCCAAGTCAAATGAGAGTCACTCACTGAGCTCAACACAAAGAGGTTGACTATCATGTACTTCAGTGGAGATGTCAGTCTCGTTAGAAAACCGAGAAACCAAAAAGCATGGGGATAGGAGAAATAAAAGAGTTTACAGTGGATTTGATATTTGCAACTGAAGACATGGTCTCAGGGTTAAATTTGTGTAAAATGCTAAAAATGGACTTTAACTCCCCCCCCCCCAAAAAAAAAAAAAAAAACGAATATGGGAAAAATGTATGCAGAATTTGGAGGGGGGGGGGGGGGGGGGGGGGAGACAGATTTTATAGGACTCTAGGTAAAAACCAAAAGGAATCCAAATCTTTGCCTTCAACGACAACGGGGCCGGCTGAATCTCTCTTTCCTCCATTATTGTAGTTTCCTGCTTACCGGGCATGTGCATGTTCCAGAACCTGCTCCGTGGTGATGTCAGGACATCTCACATACAAAATGGAGGCAGACAGCCTGCAGATTTATTGTTGTTGTTTTTTGTTTATTTTTAATCGTCAATTTTGGGACTTTTTAAAATCGAGAATCGCAATTCTTATATGAATCGATTTTTTTGGCACACCCCTAGTGCAAATGTTTGAGGACTGCAGTGTTGCTTTTTTTTTTTTGTTGTTTTCAAAGTTTTGCTTGCATAAAGTGTGAGGTGCAGACTCAGAAAAACGCTGTGATAAAATGCTTCATAACCCCATGACTAAAGGACACCTCGCCTCTCATCTACTAACCTGCCAAATCTCCATCTTTCCCCACCTTTCCCTATCCTATTTCAAACTGTTTCCACATGGCTACTTTCTAAGGTGGGAAAAGACTTGTATTACTATCCTATTTTAAAGTCACACAAGACTGGAGTGTGTTGGAGATAAAGGAGGAGAGATTATCACCAACATCACAGCCTCACAGTTTTAGCTGTTTACTTTTAAAGTAAAAGATTTACACTGACGTCACAAGATAGCAAATTAGTATCTTGTGTCAGATTTTGCAGTGTTCACCGATGAGTACTGATATTTCAGGTATAATTAGAGAGAATGAGAAACACAGACAGACAGGAATATTATTCACTCATTAGAAATAGTAAAATGACTAATGCTGCCACACACCAGAAAGCTTCTGTGCATAGTGGTTTTGTAAAATCCAAATTTAAATTTAAAAGAAATGAATCTCACCATCACAACACATTAATAAGGCACAACTGGATAAACAATATGAAAAAAATATATTTGAATGATTACTTTTCCTGAAAAACTGCCAGATTTTCTAGGAGCTCAAGAACAGACCTAAGAGGATAGCAAACATAAATTTACATTCAACAGAAACATCACTCCAATGAATAATAATACTGCTCAGTATTTGCTTCATATGCAAAGAGGCAGTTGTCTAGTAAGTTGACCATACAATGCATAGTACCATATGAACATTATAAAAATATGTCATTATATATGTATATTCATTCATTTAACCATCTTCTACAACTTTTCCGTTTCCGGGTTGTGGAGGGTGCTGGAGCCAATCCCAGCTCACATTGGGTGAGGGCAGGGGAACACCTTGGACAGGTCACCAGTCCATCACAGAGCCAACATACAGAGAAACAACCACTCACACGCAGAGAGTCACCAATTAACCCAAACATACACTCACCGGCCACTTTATTAGATACACCATGCTAGTAACGGGTTGGACCCCCTTTTGCCTTCAGAACTGCCTCAATTCTTCGTGGCATAGATTCAACAAGGTGCTGGAAGCATTCCTCAGAGAGTTTGGTCCATATTGAAATGATGGCATCACACAGTTGCCGCAGATTTGTCGGCTGCACATCCATGATGCGAATCTCCCGTTCCACCACATCCCAAAGATGCTCTATTGGATTGAGATCTGGTGACTGTGGAGGCCATTTGAGTACAGTGAACTCACCACCACCAGCCTGAACCATTGATACAAGGCAGGATGGATCCATGCTTTCATGTTGTTGACGCCAAATGCTGACCCTACCATCCGAATGTCGCAGCAGAAATCGAGACTCATCAGATCAGGCAACGTTTTTCCAATCTTCTATTGTCCAATTTCCATGAGCTTGTGCAAATTGTAGCCTCAGTTTCCTGTTCTTAGCTGAAAGGAGTGGCACCCGGTGTGGTCTTCTGCTGCTCCAGCCCATCTGCCTCAAAGTTCGACGTACTGTGCGTTCAGAGATGCTCTTCTGCCTACCTTGGTTGTAACGGGTGGTTATTTGAGTCACTGTTGCCTTTCTATCAGCTCGAACCAGTCTGGCCATTCTCCTCTGACCTCTGGCATCAACAAGGCATTTCCGCCCACAGAACTGCCGCTCACTGGATATTTTTTCTTTTTCGGACCATTCTCTGTAAACCCTAGAGATGGTTGTGCGTGAAAATCCCAGTAGATCAGCAGTTTCTGAAATACTCAGACCAGCCCTTCTGGCACCAACAACCATGCCACGTTCAAAGTCACTCAAATCACCTTTCTTCCCCATACTGATGCTCGGTTTGAACTGCAGGAGCTTGTCTTGACCATATCTACATGCCTAAATGCACTGAGTTGCCGCCATGTGATTGGCCGATTAGAAATTAAGTGTTAACAAGCAGTTGGACAGGTGTACCTAATAAAGTGGCCGGTGAGTGTATATTTCCTTTGGGCGGTGGGAGGAAACCCACGGGCATGTGGAGAACAAGTAAACGCCACACAGAAAGGGACCAAGCCCAGGAACCAAACCCTCAACCTTCTTGTGATGAGGCAACAGTGCTAACCGCTATGCTGCCATGCTACCTCTATGTATAGTTTTAGGCAAAAGCTTAAGATGCGTTTTTAATCAATTCCTTCCCCATTTCTGAGTGTATGTGTGTAGGTTAGTCTAAATCAATCACCGTCAATGTGCTGTCAACCAAAAGCAGCCCTGCCAAACAGCTGTTAACCTTTCATTAGTCACTCCCTTGTGCTGGACTTAATAAACATTTAATACCAAAAAAAAAAAAAAAAAAAAAAAAAAAAAAGAAAAGTATATCCTCACTAAACTTCTAGCATTTTTTCTGCACCATCCAGAGTTCACACAGCATGCAATGAAACCAGATCTGATGAAATTCTTTTCAGTGAGGACACCAAACTCACCTATTTCACGCTACGGGAAGCACCAAGGCTCCAAATGAAACAGATAAAATGCTTTTCCATTCAGTTCCATACAAATCATTTCCCTTCTACATCACCACTCATGTAGCAAGTGGTGAATGATATTTCCCCAGGCCAACTGCTGTACACGGTCTGCCTCGCACATACCCAAGCATGCACAGATAAAATGGATGTATATAAAAACAAACTATCTTGTACTATCTTAAAGCAAGACAAATTATTTTAGGGTCCCTTAAACTCAGCCTGCCGCTTGCATATTCCTAATGCATGTGACAAAAAGGGTAAACTGCCCTGATTACAACCTGTTACATGAGGTAATTAACTTCAAATTTAAGTTCAATATTTTTTCATTTTCTCTATAAATTGCAATACTGAATGATGACGGGGCTAAAAGAGTCAGGTGTGTGGAGCAAATACAACATCTGGCAGGATGCGATTCATACTCAAATGGGTTATAAGAAGAATGAGTTTCCAGCCAATAGGACACAGGCTTTTACCATTAAAGGGGACCGTGGATAACAATGAGAGGTCTGGGGTTGGGATATAAAATGATGCTTTGGTCCATGCACATATCCACTGATGAAATCTGAGTAAGCAGTTAATGAAAATAATAAACATGAAGAGGAAAACCAACGCTTGTGAGGGCCAGCTGGAGTGCACCTGCTGTATCTTTTACCTTCCATTCACCAAAATATTGTTGAACACTTGGTAGATATTTTTAAAATAGATTTCATGAAGACAAATAATGATGGAGCATAAGACTGTTTCTCCTGAAATGCTGTTAAAGGTATTTTTGCAATGCAGTTAAATCTAATAAACCCCAAACTGCTGAAGCTGACAAGAAAGCAGAAACTGCTATTGACTGGCTGTAGCGTGAGGCACTAATGTAAATTAGAGACTCGCCCTGAGTAATTGCATTGGACAAAACTCTGCGGTCTTTGGTCAAAACTATTTTTTCCATAATATCATAAACCTTAAAATTGAGCACATAGAGATGAACTTTCAATCATTCATAAAATGATAAGGATCAGTTATTTGATCATCACACACACACGCATCTTTCTAATCTCAGATATTGTGTAAGAAAAAAAAAAAAAAGTATACTTTAGGCAGAGACTGTCAGACAAAACTGATGAGAAGTCCCATGAGCATGATGTACAGCCAAATGATCATAGACTTAACAAAACGCCGCTATTTCAATAGTTGTGTATTAAAAAAGAAAAAAAGTACAGTACATTAGCAATGGGTTTTGTTTTTTTTTTTATATAATTGAAGGTTTTCCAGGGTGTTGCATGAGTAAAGAAAAGACTTTCAGATAAATCAGAAATCTGAAAGTTCCTCTGAAGTTTTGATCATTATGGGAAGGTTATTCCACTATTAGAAACCCTCGAGGAGAAAGGCCTGTGGATAACTGGAGGTCATCTTTCTGTAGGGAAAGTGGTTGGATGAGCCCAATAACAGAGGACGCTGCATTACTCTGAACACTATGCGACAGAGCACAATCTGATCATACCAGGGTGTAACTCCTCTAACAACTGTACAAGCAAATCTTTTCCAAGGTCCTTGACATTAGGAAGTTCGGTATCATTCATTCTTTTATCCAATCTTTTCGCAATCTCGTCCTGATTCCATTCATCTAGCAGGCAGTACATTCCCCTCAAACTTTCCTTCTTCCTCTCTTTCTTTCCTCCTCTCTCTCAGCCTTTTTACTCTCCCAGACATGAGGAGATGGATGGACAGTGTTTGCAGGAGTCCTTGGCTGAACTGCAGAAGTGCTGACGTGGCGCCAAGCCCTCTAACAGTGCAATGACGCCTCTATCTGTCTCTCCATGATGCACGCTCTCTTGAACACGCACATACACACACAGACACCTTCACAGAAACTTGCACACACATATACATATATATTAGCTATATATGTATATATATATATAAATAAACGCGTCATTGAAGATACACAAAATCAACCAACTTGGTGTACATTATATCGCGCACAGATTTATGTACACAAAAGTGCAAATGCACCTAAACAGGCACGTGCACAAACACACATGGATGCATGCTCCCATGTTAGCTACAGAACACAAACTCTTTCAATCAAAGTCTATCTCATGATCCCTTTATCACTCTATCCAGTCTCCAATGTAATCAGCATCCATCTCTATTGTCACATACACTTCTACCAGCTCCACCACAAACACACCCACACATATACACTCACTCGGGTCAGCTGAGTGGTGGTAGAGTGTGTATTTCTCCTGTTTGTGTTAAAGTGAGTCATCTATCCTTCCACAGCTTCATTACAACCTGCAAGGGCAAACAGTATCTCTCACTCCCTCTGCCTCTCCAGATGGAGGGAGGGAGAGAGAGAGAGAGAGAGAGAGAGAGAGAGATATATACAGTAGATGCAAAGGGAAATCACTCTCTCACCACCTCCATCCACTTGCTCTTTCTCTGCTGTTCCTTCATTTCTATATTTACCTTTGGTCTCTATATCTATCGCTTTACATCTATGTTTTCAGTCACACCATCTTTCTCTCTTCCTCACCCACCTAGGCTTTGAACAGGTGCCGGCATGGCTAAGCAACCTAATGTAAACATTTTTAACCCACTAAAAACATGTAGCAATATAGAGGCAACAGTGGAGATAGAAATATGACGACAAGAACTTGGTCTTGGTCTTCACAGGATTCTGCCACATCCCCCTGGAAAGTGGAGGCTATTTTAGCCACACTGATGCCCATGCCTTGAGAATAACACTAAAAGGTGTAATGTCAATGTGTAAAACACCTGACAAATAAAAAGGTATTTGTGAACACAAGGTTCAAAAAGGAGGTTAAAAAAAGTTTTGATAAGGAAAATATTATTTTCAAAATGTTGTTTCTCTAGTGAGAAATAGACATATGAGAGAAGAAAGGAGAGAATGTAGAAAGCTTCTGTGTTTGGGGCCTTACAGATAGCATGAATAATGCATAGCTAAAACCTCTTATTCACTAAATTTTAAATGGCTAGCTTTTATCAAAAATAACCTGACCTTTGGAAAATTTGGAGACTTGCACGCAACAGAGTGGTCTCTATGTTATGGAGAAGAGTTGAAACTGCTCAGCTTGAACCAATATTTACAATTCTCTTTTTTCCACTTTGTCCAGTGCCTGCTGAGAGTAAATTCCTAAGTTTTCCTCTTGCTACATCTTGATTCAGATACTGTAATAAAAATGTGTATTTTGACACATTAAACACAAAACAGGTGTTAGGTGTTAATAATCTGTTGAAGATTTCAGTAAGCTCAAAAAACACTGACACCCTCAAATAAAGCTCCAGGCATACGCCTGACTCACTTTAAGGTAGAAATGGAGCCTCGGACTCCCTCTACTGGTTTCAGTAACAGGTTGATGAGAAAAAGGCAGTGGAAGGCAGCAGGCTGTTTCTCCAGTGGACGGCTTCCCTGAGGAAATTACAAATTATTAGAAAAGCCTCCGGGCATTTTTTTTTTTTTTTTTTATACTCCTCATAATTAACCAACAGAGCAGTTTTCAACTCTCCATTGTCATTATCTTACACCCACAGACAAAAAAAAGGCAAGATGACAACCACAAGAGCAACTTGTTGTAGAGTTTCATATAGTTCAATGATTTGGGGGAAATATACACAAATGTTAATCAGGAAGTTCAAACCATTACTTTATAAGTTTAGGTTATAACTGTTTCGTCTCCTCTCCAAGGTCTTTTATCCCAACTACTGCAGGCAGGCTCATTATTCTGAAAGACAACCTTATCGACTGAATGGCCTGATAACGCCGATCAATACAACTGATCAGTTCCCACCGTAGCAGGAAAAAGCAAACAGAAGTTGAAAAGACCGAAAAGGCTTTTCTCTTTAAATCAACGCTTTCCAGGTCTTTGCAGCTCGTATACACCAGGTGTCTGGGTGAAACAATGTCTTTTAAAGAAAGCCAGTCAACGGGGAAACCCATAAATCCAATCATTATAGTGTTTTTAATAATCCCTAAGCGCTCCGGCTTTAAAAACTCACCAGTCTCTCCAGGACCCGACCATGCAATCGAAATAATGAACGCATAATTCCGGCGGTTCCAAACTTTTCAAAGTCTCTTCAAATCAACGCAAAAAAAGATGAACTGTGTCGTGGGAACACAAAAACAGCTAGCGACGGCTGTCAGACATTAGCATGAGGCCTCTACGCTTTCACGACCGCGTCAATTAAGACGCAACTTCTTCTTCTTTGGTTTTAATTGGCTGTTGGCAACACATTGGTAGATTACCACCACCGGTTGGTCCGGAGACAGACAGATAGATACTTTATTTATTCAGAGTCTAGATCAGATTATCACTTCGCATTGTCTGGTATTGTGTTTATTTATTGTAAGCTGAGTCTCATCTCGTATGTTCCTTCTTAGACCCCCCGAAAATAAAAAATAAAGCACACCAAAATTAAACTAAATTGTGAAAAGTGCCGGATCCTGGAGGGCCTGACCTACAGTCCACATTAGTCACCGTCATGGGTGTGTGAGGTTGCAATACCTGTTACACACTGAAAATGTCACTGGATGAAACAGGGTATGCCATTTCCTGTTTCAAAATGTTTCTCCCTACTACGGATATTTCATCAGATTTGACTCAGCTCTACTCTGTCAGACTGTGGTGCCATTTCAATTACTTAAAGTCCAGTTAGCTACAAATAATCAGTTTAAACAATGCTTTATTATGTTTTCAAGAGTTTTTAATACAAGAAGTGTCCATCTGAAGGGCCATCTTACTTACTGTTTTTTTTTTCAAGGATCAACAAACTGCATTACACTACACCTATATAATATAGGTTATAGTATAGGTGTATTATGATCATAGATCACTCACAGATTGACTTGACGTCCGTTTTTACATCCATTCTTACTTTGAATCTGAAACTTTAAGGGACAACTTGTCCCTAATCAGGAAAAAAAAAACTAATCAACTGGGGATCATATGACTGAAAAATGACATTAATGGACTGGATGGACAGTTTTATCAACTATTGTCTTCCGATCTGCAGCTGTTGTGTCTTACTTACAGTCAAGCTGACAGATATTTAAATGGGATTTTAAATGGGAAACGAATCTATCAAAATGGGTTTGATGGGCACGGATGTTGTTCATGTATTACTCTAAACAGCACAGTGTGCTGTAGGAGGAGTCCCAGTGGGCACAGACATGGTGTCCCAGTGTGGGTGTACCTGCAGCGGCCTGCCGTGCCCGCCCTCCTCCCCGTCAACTGTACGGAAGTGTGGACTCAGAGCGGACACTTCCCTCTTCCTCCGGGCCAAACTCGGCTGGATGTCCCTGCAGCAGCAGGAATGTCCCCAAACTAAACTAAACTAAACCAAAACCAAACCAAACGCGTTGCAGAGTTGTCGCTGGCTTGTCCTCTCTGTCTCTGCCGTCATGGGGGACTCGGACGGGGTCGTCTCCACTCGCAGGAGAAGGGCGACTCTCCTGGCGGGAAGAGCGGCGAGTGTGCAGCCGGCTGACGGGACGTCTGCGGCGGCCGGCGGGAGCTCGGATACCCCGGAGGTCAGCACCGACATAGTCCCGGGGCAGAAACGGGAGCGGTCCCTGGAGGCGGTCGGCCGGTCGACAAAGAGCGAGAAAAGGAAACGCAGCAACTGTGACATAAGTAAACGGCTGAGGTGAGGAAAGAAACTTTAGTGTAAGTGTTGCTACTTGGACTTCCAGCTGCTGGCCCAGTTGAATTAACACCAGCCAAGTCCAGGATCATTCATTTATCCCCACTAGCTGCTCAGCAACTGCGACTTCACCTCCCCTAAAAGAGGTCCAACTAAAATGGGAGATTTTTTTTTTGGGGGGGGGTGAAAGTTGGGTTCCAAGTACACCCTGGAGAAAATGAAACCAAAGATCGGCCCTTCACCTCAAAGATAAACCCATCAGGGCTGTATCTAACGGGGCCCACATGAATGAATGTGGACTAATCTGTTTGTTCCACTTACATAAGACTATAATATCCCCCTGTAAAAAATAAAAATACAATCAAAAAATTAAAATAAAAAGAAGCAGATTTACAACTACCTAGTGTTGAAGTATGTGCTCTTTATAAATGTATATATAAAAGGGGTAACAACTGTGAGTGATAGTTAAAAATAAATAAATAAGAAATTAACAACAGTAGAACTTAATTCAACCACAACTAAAATCCATTGTTTACTCAGTATAATCTCTTGATTAACCTTCAAGTCACATAGTGCAACTCAAAGCATATATTTTGCATATTTGAGTTTTGGCCAAGGCAGTAAGGTCATTTTCTACAAAGCTCTGTCTTGAGGTGGAGAAAATTACTTGCCCTTTACTAAAACCATAAAGGGACGAAAAGCAATCAGAAAATGCCCTGCAATGAACAATGCTGGAAAAGCCTTCTCTTCCTCTTCTTCACTACTTCTTACTGAAACAGATCTCTGTCCATCTGTGAAAGACAACAGTTTCATATTGTTTAATTGTATCTATTGTTTCTTCTGCTATGACTATACTCCGGGTGTCAAATATAAATGGGCCTAATTTTAAAATCGTATTATTCTTTAATGACTTGTACCTCCATCTGTTTCTGTAGCTGTCACAAGACACAGGAGTCCCTGTTGAGTTCAGCCAGCGGTTTCAGTAACTACAGAGGAATCCTCAATTGGTGTGTGGTGATGCTGGTAAGTCATGAGCGAACACACACGCAAAGAACTGCACATTTTGGTTAACCAGCCTAACCAAAACAATGCGTGTTAGCAATATAAATGTAGGAAAGACATAAAAGTGAATACATGAGTAAGTTGTATGTATAGTATGGATAAGAAAGTACCTGTATGAGTGTTTGGGACATAAGATTTGTATGTGCCCCCAGTTCACAGTATGAAGAAGGCATCCAAGTCCAACTATCTACTGCAGCAGGTGACATATAGTGTTTATGATTTAGCTCTTCATTTAAGAGCATAAATCCAGGTTTTAATGCATATACCCACTTGTTATCAAACGGGCTTGCTTTGTCTGACCTCGTGTCTTATCTAGTTGCTGCAGGTTTGACCACATTCTTTTTACTTTCTTTTTTCAAGGTGTTGTCTTTCAAATAAAGATTTGCAAACCCTGTTCTCTGTTGGTTAACAACCACGTTACTGTGCAAACATGTGGAGGCGCTTTAAAGATATTTAGGGGTTTTGGTGTAAGATTGTCACATTTGTGACATGATCAAAGCTTGTCTTTTGTGAGGAATTCCTTGCAAACCACGTTGTCCTTAAAATCTGAACTTTCCAGAAAAAAAATTAATAAGGTCATGTCAAACTCAACATCTTGTGCTGCCAGTGCTCCTTTGGGCCTGGGAGAAGTGGCAGAATATAAGAATGGCACAAAAGAGGAGGCTCGCAAAGTCTTTTTGTTAATCCAGGCTTTGAACACAGATTTTTATGTTCATCGCAGGAGGTTTTCCTTCATTCCCACTGAACTTCTGTCCCATCCCCAAGCATTGAGCTTTTGTGCTGGGTAATGACATATTACAATCCATTTAGAAAGAAGGAGAGTGAGGAGAAGCGATAATAAGAACAGTGGGAGATGAGGAAAGAGGAAGGGAAATTATCTGAGGAAATGAGAGAGAAGGCTATCTACAGAGAGAAAAAAATAATAAATAAATAAATATATATATATATATATACATATATACATATATATTAAAGGGGGAGCAGTAGAAGGAGAGAGAAAAGCATTACCCTGAAGGATAAGTTTATTCAATAAGTGACTGAAAGTGATGAAAGAAATATTGGTATGGAGAAAGAAGAAGTTATTTTTATGTGACAGAAACACATAACTAGGCAATTGTGTATCAAACTTTTTACTTTTTTTTTTTTTTACAGGTGCTAAGTAATGCTCGCCTCTTCCTAGAGAACCTGTTAAGGTGAGCTTTGAACAGCATGGTTATTTTTTCCTGGCTATTTCGCATAAATTATTACTAGTTAGTCATACAGGTTCTTGCACTGCTGTTTCCCAGTGACATTCACACAGAAATTACAATGTTTGAAATCCAGCAGATAGAAGAACAAAATTCTTAAAAAATGTTTTTGATGATTTGCTCACAGAGAGAGCTTTTATTAATGTTTCAGCATATCTTTGTTGTTCTATTTTAAAAATGAACTTATTTACAGCAGACAGTTATAGCTCAGGCGGTGGAACAGGTTGGGTGATGGTTCAATCCCTGGCTTCCTTTATTAGATTCCGTTGTATTGTAGATATGCAGTCTGTTGCTGTTTACTGTCCTGAAAATCCATACCTGTCGAGTAATGTTTTTCTTACCTTTTTTTGTTTTGTTTATCAGATACGGAGTGCTGGTGGACCCTGTTCAGGTTGTTTCTTTGTTTCTCAATGATCCCTACAGCTGGCCTGCTGCATGCTTGGTGATTGGTAGGTCAACTTTTAAATATATCCGCCCCAAATATCAACATCATGAAAATCAAACACAGTGCATTCAAGTGTTAATGGTGAAACTGTCGAACACTTGTTAACATTTCTGTCTATTATTGATGCAAATGATGACTTGATATCAATCCTTTCAACCAATTCAATAAATTTTACATTTCAGTGCATATAGTTTATTGTTGAAAAAAAAAATATGAATGAAAAGGTAACTGTTTGAAAACATGAACAAGCACATTTTAACTAAAAATAAACTATAGTATCTACATAATTGTGCAAAATAATTAAAAACGTTTAAGATGGTAAGGATGTTTCAATCTTTTTTCCCTACAGTAGTGTATGTGGTTTGATCAGCCTTATTTCAAGGCATGCCTTATTTTGAGACACAAAGGGGGCACATGCTATAGTCAAAGTATTTCAGTATTTATTTTTATTGTATATTGCAGTAAAAATCTGCAGCTCACGGTGTCTCTAGAGGGACAATCACCTGCCCTATATACTGTTTGATGGCATTATGCTGCAGAAAGAGGCGGTGAGATAAAAATGGGGAGCAAGAGAGAAGAGTTGAATGGAGTGGGTGATGCAAAATGGAAGCATCAATTCAAGGGAAGAGCAGAGAGTGGGAGAGATAGGTGGAGTTAAGGGAAATGACAATCAGTTAAAAAAAACCAAAACAAAACAGGTGGAACTGGATCTGTTTACAACAGCATGGACAGTAAATCAGCTCATTCCCAGAGGGAATCCATACTTTACTGCAGCAGCATCCATACACTAACACCCTTGCACAGAGTCAAGCCGTAGTCTATGCTTCATGGTAATCTACCTGCAAAGTAGGTACATCCAGGAAACCCAGTCTAGGAAGTTTTACATTAAGCCAGCTGACCTGTGAGTGACCAAACTCAAATGAATTTTACTCTAATGTAAGCTAATGTGATACTTAACTCCCTTATAAGTGTGTTGCTTTCTAAATGTCTTTGAAATGCTGCTCTAGAGGTACCTGATGAAAGGTTTATGTGCATCGAACAGGTGCTAAACGGTGCTGTTTGTCTCAGTTTCATGCACGAGTGAATATAATAGTCACTGTTTGTCAAAGATACTGAACAGGCCTGTATCCAAAGTGATGAAAATAACTAATCAGTAATAGAATACAGTAAATTTCTTAGCATCTCATAAAGCTCAGCCTTATGTTTGATAAACAAGTTCATCCCTTCCCATAATTTGTCCAAAATTACAAGATTTGACTGTATTTCTCCTGTTGCCCATTTCAGTATGAGGCAAATGTGCTTACTGTATTAAAGATTAAAAAAAAAAAAGATATGATCCAAATCTTATTTGGTTAGCTCTGTTGTAAAAACAAGCACATTCTTTATCATATTATACACTTTCAAAGCTTCTTTCAGTGGAGCAAATTACCTTAACAATGTCAGAATGTTATATTGTAATGGTGTTTCATGATAATGACATTAGCATATTCTCTGAAAATCAGTTGTCCCTGTGTTAAAAGCCATTCTGTTTTTCTTTTTTTTTTTTGTTAAAACAGTGAGTGTAAGGAAATCAAATAGTTGGTCCTCTGACTGTGATTTGTGTTTGATAATATGAGAATTCAGAAAATTCTGAAACTTGTACATCTGTAATTTACAGATGTAACATTGGCATTTATCATACAGAAATATGATAAGATTGAATAAAGCCAGGTTGTTCAGCACAAATAATAGGTTATCATTACCTATTAACAATGGAAAAAGAACTGTGTCTAAGTGATCTGATCTTTCCTAAAATCATCTTGTAATATCAGGAAAAGCAAGCATCTCACCAAACCAATATACAAATTGACTTGGTATGTCATTGTCAATGGATAGTTGCACTGATTACAGGAGGATAAGGCCCACGACACAAAATGTCTGTTTACAATTCAGTTTACATATCTGTTCCCACGAGATAAGATAGATTGACACGCTAACGCTCTGGTTAGGCTCTTAAAATTCTGCAATTATGTGCCATCAGTGTGACTCAGCCTTGTCTAGTCAGGATAATGAGCAATCTACATATCAGTGGTATCCCCATATTCATTCAGCAGTGAGTTACACTGCAGTTTAACCTGATACTGCTGCAGGAGAAAAAGGGAAAATCAACACACAGTTTCACCAAATTTGCACCTCAGAGAGTCTGTCAGTGGCAACAAAAGCACTATAGCTATTTTTGGCTGAAATAGGTCCTGAAATTAGCCCTG
This sequence comes from Echeneis naucrates, assembly GCF_900963305.1. Classification (NCBI taxonomy): domain Eukaryota; kingdom Metazoa; phylum Chordata; class Actinopteri; order Carangiformes; family Echeneidae; genus Echeneis; species Echeneis naucrates. The sequence continues at coordinate 13,889,283 of NC_042516.1, forward strand.
CTTTTCTAAAATCTAATGAGTATTTTAGCTATTAGATACAAAGTTGTTTCTATTTCATCCCTCTGCTCGGAAAGTTGAAAAGCTTAAACAGCTATGAAATGCAGTCTTTAAACCACAAATTTAATTATATGATTCAGTGAATCAAAGTTTTACACTCATGTTAAAACATTAGTTAACATGAGGGATGTGGATCTGAAAGGGGGAAGAAGAAATCTGGACTGTTTTAAAGAAACTGACATGAGTCTCTTATTGTGTTTTTACAGTGTCCAATGTATTTATTATGGTGGCTCTCTACACGGAACGGCAGCTGTCGAAGGTGAGTGGAGAAATTCTACTTAGGCTCAAACATCAGAGTACTGTGGATTTAAACTGAACTGCTAAATTCAGAGCACTTTTGCAACCCCCAAGAAGGATTATTTTTCTAAAACTGTTCTCTAACACCAACTGACTAGCTGACCCTCCTTAACTCTGCATATGCTAAATGGGAAAATTAGTTTCACCATCTGCATGTAGGACATTTTGGTCTGTTTGGCTTTGTCCAAATATGGAAGCTTGTAAGCCTTTCAAAACTTTACCAAGCCATCATAACTGAAAATGTAGCTCTGCTTTACTCGTGTCTTTAAAAGCAGAGTAAACAAATGCAGAAAGAGCTTAATGTTCAGCCATGAATTCAACGACAAAGAAAGGAGTTAAAATTTTGTACGCAAAAGACAGCTAATGAGTCAGGGAAGAGTGATGTAAAACACTAACAAGTTCATGTTGTAAAGATGTCTTCTAAAAATTCCCGTACCCTTCTGTTTCTCTCTATTCAGGGTTCATTCAGTGAGCTTGTGGGAATCCTGGTACATTACATTAACATGGCAATCTTGCTAACATTTCCTGCTGCAGTGGTTCTGCTGGTTCCCTCTGTGACCCCAGGTAAGATGTTTCACTCTGCTATTTGAATACCTCAACAACCTTGGTGCAAACTACATCACTGAGACAAATAGTTGGAAAATGGTAGCGCCTTATGCAGCCAAATTGTTATCCATTCATCGGTGGTTTGCAATGTAGCCATGTGTATAAAACTGAAAATAATATGATTGTAATGAGAGATCAGGAGGACTTTCACATCCTTGCCCTTCAGAGAAACAGTTGACCAGTTTGATTGTGCAGTAAAGAGACATGTCTTATATAAAGTCATAATTGGAGTCGGTTAGTGGTAATGGACCAGTTGGCCGTGATTGGATTATTTCCAGTTGGCTCAAAGGAGGAGGGGAGGGGAGAGAAGGGGAATCTTCCAGTACAGGGTCATCTAAGGGTCAGTTTTCCAGTTCTTAATCAGGCTAAAAGGCAGAAACCATGGCCACAGATCAAAACCATGCAATTCCCCAAAACATTCACAATACTGTACACTCTGTGGTACGTAATATGACTGTGTTTAACAAATACAGATATTCCCTCTTAAATGATGCTGTTTTGTGGTTGGTAAATGACTCAAGGCAGGTTCTGTAACAGTAACATTCATCAAAAAAATCCCAATGTCACATAAAGAGCTATTTCTTCACCACAAAAACCACATTTCCTAAGACATGACACAAGGAAAAAAAATGTACACGTTCTTGGTGTGATGTAATTTGGTAAAATACGGATCCTCTACCAACGCTGTTTAAATGATTCCACAGCAAAAACCCTTCCCTACACCTTTTTCATTAGGGGTGTGCCAAAAAATCGATTCATATAAGAATCGTGATTCTCATTTACTACAATTCAGAATTGATTTAAAATTTTCCAAAATTGATTAAAAGATAGAACACATCAGCAGGCTGTCTGCCTCCTTAGCACTCAGATGGTAGCTTCACTTGCGGAGGACGTGCATTATTAGTGTCCCTTCGGATAATTTTCCCAACAGATACGTTCCTTTTTATTCACACCTACAGATTGAAGCAGAAGTCATTATGAATCACATTGTTTTGAATCGAAAATCGACTTTGAATGGAATCGTAGCCCCGAAAATTGGGATTGAATCGAATCATAAGATAGTAAAAGATCCCACCCATATTTTTCATGCTCATCAGCATTTCACACAGATTTCTGGCATAACAACCATTATCTTATTCTGCAAGACTTAGATCTCTTCCTTTTCTGTGGTCATCATAGTGAGTTTAATGTGTGATTTGGCACAGACTATGGTGAGGATTTAATCCAAGAGAAGCTTTTCCACTCCTTCTCCCCTCCCCTCCTCTTCTCTCCTCCTCCCCCCTCCTTCTTCTCCTCCTCCTGTCTTTTAAAGTGCCAAGTCTAGTGCGATGACTGTATTTTACAAGTAACACTGCCCTTATGCAATCAGTATTCAACCATTATACATTAAGCCATGTGCTTAAAAATAATAAATACCTGTAAAGTTCACTGTCACTGTTCATTTTAAAACACGATGAGCTCCCACCAAGCAACTTACAAGTGTAGTTTTATTTATTTTATATTTTTTTTGCGTTTTTGTATGCAGGTAGCCAAATAATTTTTTGTGCAATAAATAAAGAGACAGAGAGTTGGTCAAAGGAGAAATCTGCTGTGTTTTGACTTCCACCTCACCCTGGAGACACAACAGGCAAATTTTTATTTGTCTGTGCAGTTGTGTCAGTGTTTTTGTCCACATTAGTTTGAGACAGCAGCTGTATGTACAGCATGAGTGTGCAGGCATTCACACACACACACAAAACGTTGGCATTATTACACTCCTGTCATTTTATGTAGAGGTGATTTATTTTTCTGGGCATGGTTTTTTGTTTGTTCATGATGAAATGACAACATCTCTTTCTTTTCTTTCTTTCCCTTCTATCTTCGTTCTCTAAATCCTCCCTCTGCTCTCTTTGTTTTTCTCTTTCTCATTCTGCTCCCACTTGTGCCTCTGTCTTTCATCACACAGATTGCGTGACTTCTTTTCCTCTCTGCCCCCTCCTCCATTCTTCCTCATTATTTTCTGCCCTCTAGTGGCTCTCCCTTGTTTCTCCGTCTCATGTGTGTACATCCACACAGTGTATCAGTATATATCAATCCATATTCTTGCACAACAGCCCAACAGCCTGATCCAATATCAACTATGATCTCTCTCTCTCTCTCTCTCTCTCTCTCTCTCTCTCTCTCTCTCTCTCTCTCTCTCTCTCTCTCTCTCTCTCTCTCTCTCTCTCTCTCTCTGTCTGTCTGTCTGTCTCTCTCCATCTTAGTTGGTGGTGCAGTTGCACTTGGCACTTATACCATTCTCTTCCTGAAGCTGTACTCCTATAAAGATGTCAACATGTGGTGCAGAGAGCTAAGCACTGCAAAGGCTAAGAAACTAGTCAGGTCACTGTCATGTAAGTCACAAACAAACACACACACACACACAAATGTTTCTGATGAGGGATTGCTTACTCTATTTAGGACATAACTTTAAATGAATACATTGCACATTTTAGTTGGTTTTCTATGAATACCCAAATTTGTTTAGATGTGACCCCAACACCCAGGCCCCTACAAGAGCTTGCTCATGCTGTTACAGTGACATCTAATGACATACTTGTGATATTACATTCCTCAGTTTAAAAGTAATGTTTTATGTATATTTCCCTAACTAAACTATCACAAACTGCAAATTCTGGCTGTGAAGCAAACAATACTTAATTGTTCATTTGTTTTTTATTGCTGCAACATTATGTTTCTATGATCCATAACTTTGAACAGATTACATGATTTTATATGTCTTTATGACACTGCCAGGAAAAGTATATAATAATAACGGTGATTGCCTGGTTACCATGGCACCTGTCAGTGGGTGGGATATATAAGCAGCAAGTGAACACACTGTCTTCAAAGTGGATTTGTTGGAAGTATGAAAAATGGCCAACAGTGAGGATGTAAGTGACTTTAATGAAGGCCAAACTATTATGTATAGAGAGCTGGATCAGGGCAACAATGAACCTTGGGTCTTTCCCGTCTATAGTGGTCAGTATCTGATTAACCGGCGATAGTGTTTAGTCAAAGGTCACTGAGGAGTGATGGCACGCTGCTGATATAACAGCAGCCAGTGTAGCTCAAAGAGTATATATAAAAGATAAAGCTGCTTCTGATAAAAATGTGTGAGAATGACCTTACCGATAAGCCGTACTTATTTACCGGTAAGGACAGTCACAGTATTATTAAGAAGGTGGTCTTAATGTTACGGTGGATCGGTATTAGTGCTCATTTATCATTATTACTGTTCCTTCAGGTCCCTCAGCACAACATTTCAGTGGAGGTGACCATAAGGTGTGTTATCCAGGGAACCTCACCATCAGAGGTAGTTGAATGCACCTGGCTGTTGTTTCTATGAAAATGAATTGGTGTTTGTTTCATGTCTCATTTAGGCATTTAGGATAAAATTACAAATGAACTTCCACTGTGTGTCTCTGCAGACATGTACTACTTTGTCTTTGCACCGACTTTGTGCTACGAGCTCAACTTCCCTCGTTCTTCTAAAATTCGCATGAGTTTCCTGCTGAGGAGGTTGTTCGAAATGGTGAGGAAATGTCTTACATCGGTGAAAGTGAAAAAGTGAAAAAGGGGCCCCTTTTCATGATAATGGTGTTTACTAAAAGCATTTCTGTGAAGCATTACCAAAGGGCAACTTTCCCTACACCACTTTAAAGAGTGTAACATTTTTCGCAAGTCACTATAACGAGGGGGATCAATTTATTTTGAAGTACGTTGTAATTTCAAGTAAGGTACTCGCTCTTATTTTTGCAGTGTTTGATTATAACATATTATAATTAATTATAATACACAACTAAATTGCTGAGAGCTGAGAGCTAAGGGATCGAAGACCGTAGCTGAATATTAGCAGCATTTGTCTCATGTGTTAATGTAAAACACTTTTCTTCTGTGTTTGTCTAAGAACATTTTATTAGCACGTCACTCACTTTATAAATGTTTGTCTTTCTCCGCAGCTGTTCTTCACCCAGCTGTCAGTCGGTCTCACTCAGCAGGTACTATCTTGTGATAAACAAATTTTAATAACGTCAACGTCATTGTCTACATTTAAATGAAATGCCTCTGACTATCAGAAAGAGACGAATTAACAGTTCTTTAAAACACATTTTTTTGCTTTTTCAGTGGATGATTCCCATCATTCAAAGCTCGATGAAACCACTAAAGGTGACAAAAACTGTATTACAGTAGACCTTAGAACAGCACAGAGCAACATGTTCTCCGTCATGCTGTATTCTGATAAATGCAGCTGTGTATTTTTTAACCTATTGGTCTCTGCTTCTGTTTTCCTCTGTAGGAAATGGATCTGTCCAGAATGACTGAGAGACTCTTACGATTAGCTGTGAGTTAAAACCAACCACATGGAGTCTTTCTAGCCTTCAGTCTAGTCTCTAGTCTTCAGTGGTTTTACACACAGCCTCACACGGGGTTAGAATATCTGTATATCTATGTCAATAATCACTATAAGTAACAGTCGTGAAGATGATTTCTGCTATTCTGTTTTGCATTAAAAAGGTAACTCATGTTTATTTCCAGTAGGACATCAGTAAAATTATAACACCTCTCCAAAGTCAGAGTTATGGCAAATAAACACATTAAAGTCTGAATCACTGGAATATTTCCATTTTATTAGTACATTTTAAAAATATTCCTGCTACACAAATTGAGAATTTCATGTCTGCAGTAATGTAGCACTCAACTCGCTATACGTGAAAACGTACTATATCTTATCATGACTATTGTTGATCAAGAAGATGCTTGAGTTTTATATCAGAATCTGTCTTGTAATTACTTTTGCTGCTTGTGTACTTAATTCTTGTTCACATTAATGTTCCTTTCCTCTGGCTCATCTCTAGGTTCCCAATCACCTCCTGTGGCTGATGTTTTTCTACTGGTTCTTCCACTCATCAATGAATTTCACTGCTGAGCTGCTGCGCTTTGGCGACAGACAGTTTTACAGTGACTGGTGGTAGGTTTGTGCGTCTGTGCTGTTTTTGAATTTTATGAGGTGTGCTGTATTGTGCTGAAGGACTTGAAGCTTGAAGTTTCTGCAAGCCCTGGTTCTTGCATATGTATGCAGACGATCGAAGAAAACAGAAAAATGTATGCTGTGTAAAAATGTGGACGATTTAAGTTCTTTGGGGTAAAGCACCTTGAGAGTATATTTTCATAGAGTTTTACAACCATTGTGACTTTTTTGATTTCTAGACTCAGTTACATTTTTAACACATTGTTTTGGTTTATTGTACCTTTGCTGATGATAGAATCTCATTTTCATCACTGGTGGATAATTGTTATGGGGTTGTTTTTTTTTTTTCCCCCCCCCTTTTTCCACTTGATAATGTAGTTTTTATGTCTTGTCTAAATTAATTAAACTGCCCATTGAACCTGTATTCAGACTCTGAAAGGCTTCAACACTTTCCTGACTCCTTTTTCAGGAACTCTGAGACAGTGAAATATTTCTGGCAGAACTGGAACATCCCCACACACAAGTGGTGTCTACGGTGAGTGACTCACACACTAACTGTTACTGTGTGAGGGAGCAATAAAGTTTATAGTAGTGGGCCGCGAGGGATGGCAGCATATTTGATTCAGTGAGAAAGACAAAGAGGAGACATTGATGCAATGGGAGACTCATTCCTCCAGATGTGAGAGTAAGCTGTAATGATACACAACAGTGCCTCAAACCAGGTGTATGTATGCTGTACAGAGCAGCAGGAGAAAGTGCAATAAAATTATATTTAAACAATTTGAACCAAATAAAAGGGTATTAGAGGCATAAAAGACAGCCAACTTTCTATCATTTAACACTTAGACATATTGGAGTGTAGGAAATTACATTAATCATGCTCCTTGTGTTTCGTCAAACAACAAATTCTTACATTTAAGAAGCTCAAAAATGGTGAATAAGTATTTCAGCACTGATGTGTGTATATGGATTGATTAGCTCTACCTCTGTTTGCCTTCCAGCCACTTTTACAAACCTCTGCTGAGGAGAGGATTCAGTAAAATGGTCAGCCAATCAGCTGTGTTTTTCTTGTCAGCTTTCTTCCATGAGGTAAGAGCTGAGGGCTTAGCCACCTGTGATGTTATCTACATACTGCAGACTAGTCTCCAGCTCGTGTGCTTCCCCGTCTATATCATCAAAACTATAAATCCTCAACCAAGCAAATGTTCCCGAACAGATTGTAATGAAATTACTTGTCCATCATCGTTTCAGTACCTGGTGAGTGTTCCTCTTAGGATGTTCAGATTCTGGGCCTTCTTGGGCATGATGGCGCAGGTAAGACCTAGCACTGACAACAAAGTTTATACAAACTCTGCACTGAAATTCATGATTTCCTCTAAAGTTGTATGAATTACAATCAGAGTAAACCGAATAATGACCATAGTGAGGTTAAAGGTGATCACACAAAAAGTCTGAATAAAGGCAAGTGCTGATTTTCCCTTTGACTCTTACAGGATATGTTAAAATGTCATCTCAATGTTTGGCCTTGGTCCCAACATCATTTACTTAGTTGATTACCTTATTTGCATTACCATGCATGTTTTGTGTATCATGGGAAATATGGCGGGACAATAGACAATGACAAAAATGCCATTTGTTCTTTGTTGAATGTTCATTCATCATTCATAATAGTTTGCTTTTTCATAAAGCAAAAACAATAGAATCCCCCCAAATACACAATAACGTTTTAGACTGCAATTAGTACTAAAAAAAAATATTGCCTGTGTTTATTTAATTACCTTTTTTTTTCCCACTCATCAGCTTCCATTAGCCTGGTTTGTCGGTCGCTTTCTGCGTGGTAACTATGGCAATGCTGCAGTGTGGATATCCATCATCATTGGTCAGCCATTCGCCATCTTAATGTATGTCCACGACTATTACGTCTTGCACTACAACGAGGAGATAGGCTGATGTGGACACAATTATATATGCACATAGACGCAACTTTAAGTGCAAGACAGCTGTTATCCTCTAAGTGTCAGGGTGAACTGAAAACATCTATCAACATTGTATCTATCAACTGTGAAGGCTAAACTTAAGGCAGCAAAATATTTTGATATTTAAAGTGAACAGTGCGGAAAAATACCATAAACTAGTGGGCAGTAACTAAGTGATTAAGGTGTCATAGCAATACAGCTTGTTACAACTCAGGGGAGTTCAGATTTTTCTTAAAATGTGAGTTGAACGAATTATTTATTGTAATTGGTACAAAAACAGCAACACGCAGGTAACTACACTTTTGTTTTAAACAAAAAGTACCATTAAGTTTTTCCTCTTCACTTGTGGACTGTATTGTGACTGTAGCTGAATTTTATAAAATACTAAGGTAGGATTCAAGTGCCTGTTTATGGCCCACTGTGTTAATTTCCTTACTTTGTGAGAACCAAAGGGCTCTTTATACTTCTGTTTTTACTGCGAGATGGAAAGATTGCAAGGAACAATGAATGTAAACAGCCAGGATTTTATTATATATGAACTTTATTTTTGATAAAATTTCAATTTGACTGTGTATGTGTGTGTTTATGATTGTGTGTGTGTGTGTATATATTTACACATTACACACACACATGTTACAAATCAGTGCACAGTATGTAAAATCCCCTCTAATGGTTTTTCCAGTCTGTACTATCATAGCATCTACTCACTTGTCTAAAAATAAACATTTGAAGTCAAACTGGAATCTTTTTAGTGAGTCCTTCCTGTATGTGAATCTGTATCGTGATGAAAATGAAAGACTCAGAGAGCCAGATGAATCATATTTTCATAATTTATCTGTACGAAGCGATTCATTGTCAAAAGAAAAACACGCATGTTTAGGTTAATTGGTGAGTGTGAGTCTGGGTTTTTACATATATTTTTTTTCATTCTTCTGCATCTGATGAGTTCACATTAATACTCTGCCAAGTCAAAATTGTAAACACATAATCTATGCATCTCCTGCTGCTTTTTCTGTTTCTTGTCGGGACGACAGCGCTAACCATTACACCGCCATGTTGTCCCTAAACACATAATGTAAATGACATTTCCCATGTTTGTGTGCTAACCACACACGTGTACTGACTCTCCAGTGTTCAGTCAGGCATTCAGCACATTACACATTAAATGATTTAGCATCATCATAAGTCTGCAAGATTCATCACAGTTAGTTTACAGACCAGGCTGAACATCAAACTCACCACTACTACCTTGCTACTGGGAGTCATAAAACTGTGTCACAAATGTATCTGTGTGACAACGTGATTACGTGATTCTGTGCATGTGCACATAGATTTGTCATTTAGACAGAACTGTTAACCTGTGTCTTGTCAGTCTGACAGTGAATTAAACAGAGTCTGAGGCAAATCACAAAGTCTGTGGCCTTGTGTGTGCATGCTCTGCAAGTGGGGCATTTGGTTAAGCAATCATTAGGGAATAAGTTCAGATGTAGCTTTTAAGTTGCGTGATGTGTTGTTGACAGAATCAGCCCTAACTTACATAATTTTTTTTCCCAATTTCTTAACCCACTAATTCAATAAAGGCTGTGGGATGTATAGTTAGGGAGCTATCTGAGAGCATGATACCACTCATATAGAGACCTACAGGAAACAACAATGACTGTTTATTGGTGTAGAAAATGCTAAGCTAGTGCGCCATAATGAGGTGATTTATCTTGTGTGTGGCACAAAGCCTGAACTCAGCATCACATTGGGAAAATCATTCAAAGTAATGTTCTTCTTTAACTGAAAGGTGTATAGTTACAGCTTCACTGTCCTGAACATAACTTTAAAATATAAACAAGTAGTATATATATGTATATATATATATATATATATATTTGTGTGTGTGGCAGTCAAGGAGGCAGAAACCTTTTCATCATCAATATGCAGACTGTTCCTGACACAAACAAAGATTTCCCGTCTCCCTGGCTGAATTGGCACAAAGATGAACTATTTTTGCACTTGAACACATATAGTGCATACACATGTCTGTTTTTGTCATCCTATCTTTGCTGAGTCCGGTTGTTGCTCATACAACTCCTCCATTCTCTCGCTCCCTTTCTCCTTCGCTTTCTGTCCCCATCCTGCACCTTTTCTCTGTGCTCGTTGTCCTGAGTAACAAGTTTATCCATGGCTCCTCTCCTTACATCCGTTATTCCGGATATTTCTGAGGAGGGCTGGAGGGCTGTGAGTGATGATGATCCTCTTGACAGGAAACTGAGGGGGACAGACCTGTCCCATTCTGCAAGATGGATGGAGCTTTGGTCCAGAGACACATTACAAAAGGACAGACTCAGCCTTACAGTCGACTCTAACTTTTAGTCAGGAATATATGTGTTTTGCTGCTAAGGTTTAAAGGAACCATATAGGTAACATTTAATATCACACCAAATAATTCCTCTGTGTGCCTGAGGCTGTGGCATCAGGAAATAAATGGGACCTCAGTTTTTGTTTAAAGCAATTAATCTGAAACAAACCTCCTGGACATTATATTCATCCATTTTACAAGATAAAGTTTGTAGAGGTGGGATTAAATTTGTATATGCTATCAACTGAGAGTTTTATTTTCACTTGTAAACCTCCTCATCTTTTATTCTCAGTCTCTGTTTCATTCCCAGTATTTTCCAATATCAATTTTTTGTGCATATTTCTTACTGCCTGTGGAGGTTTAAAGCAACTGACTGAAACAATTTTAATCATCTGGAGAGAAGTGATTACCACCATTTAGAAGATATTGCCTGTCTTCATTTATTTTGCCATTTTAGTAAAAATAAGTGAGATGGGGAAAAGTACATCCAAACATCCAAAGCTCGGCAGAGAGAGAGATGATCAGGTTTTTTGATTGTGTGTGTCTATATATAGATATATGTCACTGTCATGACAGACAGCAGGTATTGCATCACGCCCATATTTTGCTATGAACCCTTTTAAAAATTGTTGTATTTGGAGAGTTTCTTATGTTTTTTGGAAAACCATAATGTGTTTGAGTTCACAGACATGGAATTGGACATGTAGAGCCTCCATTATTTGTGGTCCTTTTAGTGTAAGCCTTATATAAAACAATATTAAATGGCTTGGTGAAGGACTTTATGCACCCACATTGTAAATCAAAGAGGATATGTAAAAGTTATGAACGTGATGTATTCGTGCATGCCTGCTTTGAGTTCGGTTTGTGTGCATACTGGACATGAGTACGCATGAATGTGTCACAGCAGAATGTAAACACATACTAAGACTTCCTGTCTGAAGCCCAAACTGAGGGATTTAGAGAGAGAGGGAGGGAGGCAGAAAGACAGCGTCATTGAAGGGAAAGAGCGAGACTTTAAATTATGAGATGAATAAGAAAATCAGCGAAAGGAGTGAGACATACAACAATAGAGACAGAAAGATCTGAGGATGTTTGAGAGATCTCGTTTGAAAATAATACACTGACAGCAGACAGACTGATAACGTGACAGAAATGACTGGAAGACCTCTTGATGCATACTTCCATCTGAAGAACCTGAAAAGACAGACTCAGCTGACAAGGGAAAGGAAACTCTCAGTCAAACGTTGAACCACTCCAGACAGACAAGCATCTGACCTGTGTGGATTTTCAGATATGATACGAGAGAGCAAAGGTCACTGAGGGAAAAAACATCCAATCTTGGAAAACACCGAGCATCATCTGGTTAGAAACTGGCCAAGGATCTATGGATTAGGACTCACATGAGGACACGGATTTGAAATTCAGAGTATCTACGGCTGTGACGACACTAATTTTTCACAGGTAAGTTGTCGTCAGAAGTGGATAAATTGTGCGTGAAATTAAAAGGAATAAACAAAAAATTTTGTTCCATGCCGAAAATCACACTGATCATAAGGTGCATGCACATATTTATGCCAAAAGTCAAAAAATAAGGCCATGTCTAGTACGAGTATTCATAGTTACTTGCAAACTAAGTAGATTGTTAAAATTAGTTACAAAAATGCTCCACACAATTACACAATCAGAGTACATGGTCAGACCCCTCTGAACTGTAGTTGAAGGACAACAACAATTACTAAATTTAGAGTTACAGCAGCAAGTAAATTTTCCATTTGCCTCCAGGGGTTCGCTGTAGAGTCATAATTTCATGCAGGACAGCGTGAGATTTGTAGTATTTCATTTTGTCTCGCTTCTTTTTTGTATATTTCTTTTTTCCATACAATCCTTGGCAAACACATACAAACACGCCGAAATGGGACTCCCACGCTGCGCTAATTTATTTGGACAGTGTTATGTGTGATCTGCCTTGAGGCCCTCTGCACTCCTTTTAGTATCACTTTACGCTGATTACATCGCCACCACCACTTTGATGCAGGAAAAGCAAGTGGATAGTAACAGTGACGCATTATCAAACAGCCTGGACTGACTCAAATTGGAGAAAGACACAAACTTATTCCTGTATTCTTCATGTCCGTTTTCAATAATTGTCAATCTGCACAATTTGTTTCTGGGATTAAAACAAATTCAATCATTTTGCACATGTGAAAACCAACATCAGTCATGTCGAATGATGTGAACAATTGGCATTTGAAATCTGCAGGTAATGTGTGTGATTTTATTGCATTACCAAAAAAAGATTAAGCACAGGTAACAATTTCCATTAGAGGTCAGTAGTTATGCATCTGTTTAAAATTATTATAAAGTAATATAATTATTGTGGTAGTTGTGTAATTAGCAAATGGTAATACTTCATCAGTTCAGCAGGCTACCACCCTAACATTCACTCATTACCAGCACAGACTGCAGTTGACCTGTAGCTTTGTTTTGCCAATGTTTGGTCATAAAACAGAGAGGAAATGGCCCAGAGGAAATGTGGGCATGAATGCCTGCATGAAACTGGAAAGGTCAAGGATCAATAAAGATGCTGGGATACTGGGATACATCCTCCTTTATTGTGTAGTCGCATAGCTAAAAAGAACAAAGTATGTGTAGCTTTGCGTTGTTAGCTCTGCTTTGACAACGTATCAGTGAAAACCACTGAAATACTTGTCCTTGTCATTTGTTTCTAAACACATGAAGCGGTTTAATACATAATTAATGATGATGAACTAGCTCTAGTACACTGAATAATATCAGGGAACATTACTGTGAAAACGCCCATTTATTTCCTTCACTGGTCTTAATGTTCGATGGCCAGCCTGGTCTTCTGTAATGCAGATGAATCGTATTATTCATGCCTTGCCCTCGGTTCTGCATGTTATCCTCATTAGCGTGAATAGACCGCATTTTTCATCAGATGGATAATGATTTTTGCTGTGAGAGATTAGCTGTGAATCATGACCATACGGAGCACAGTATGCTGGGCTTCTTAAACCTTTCCAGTCTGGGACTCACATGAGCAATTACACTACATCATAGAAGAATGCAGCAGCATGATTGCTGCTAGCCAATTTGGCCTCACACTAATTTGCATCCTATGAGCAAATTGTGATATTCAACCTCACATTACGCCTTTCTTTTTATGTTTAAAATGCTGATGAATTATTCATGAGTTTTGTTCAATCTAATCACAGAACATTGACATCATTTTAAAGCTGTGAACCAAAACTGTGCAGTTACTTAAAAACAAAACTCTAGATGGATGACGCTTTCCACCTTTTTCTTTCTCTTCTCTTCGTATAACTTCACACCAAATTTAATGCTCCTCTTGTTGTAATTGTCCTTCATGGGCCATATAGACTCCATCCTAATAAGGCCATTGATCACTTTATGAACCACGTCAACTGACGAAGAAACACGTCAAAGGACAGCAAGTCTAAGAGATGTGTAGAGTGCAGTCACTGACTGCCCTTTGCTGTCTTTAAAATTTAATAAATATTTGCACATTTATCTCCTCACAGGTGAAAAGGGACTCATTTTAAGAAGTCTCATAACAACAGGGTTTCAAATGTGCACCGTGAGACATAATGATCGAAATTAAAAAGTGCAACGTGCCAAAAATTCCCTGTAGTAGTCTATATTAGTATGCATTTCATTTCAAACAGTTCAGAAATGTTTTGAATCATACATTTGAAAACCAATTTATAGTCTGTATTAAAAGGTATGATAGGTTTTTGAGTATTTTCCAGGGCTATCAAAATAAAAAAGAGTAATCCATTGTATGAAATGGCTTAAAACATGAATTTGTAAACATCCTGAAAAGAAGCCTGTCTTCACACAGTTCTTCCAATTTAGCCAGTTCCACTGTGTTTATACCAATTACGAGAAGAATTCACCATCTTTGTTAGAGGTAAACAAACACAAACAGCAAATCTCTGAGATAATGATTGACTCACACACATTTTAGGCATGGATAAATAATTATATCATAAGTAAATCTGATATTGGAAAAAAGTGGCTTTGTCAGTGTGACTATGCCAACAGCAACAACCACAGCGAGGTTGGAGACAGAGGGCAAGTGGACGTCAGGGCAGGGAAGTGGATGTTTGTGAATGTCTTAGTGTGAATAATTGGACAAACAGAAGAACAGGACAGAAAATGGCAAAAAGTAAATCATGGTCTCACTGCAATGTTGTTATCAAAATCAACTAAATCAAGGTCAGAACAGCTTGAACTTTTAATGAATAGTACAGACATATAATCCTTCATTATGGGAGCTTGTGTGCAGACCAAAACCTCAGGAGTAAACATTACTGGATCAAAACACTGTGTCATTTTGTCTTTCAGTTTCTGCACCGCCCCTGAATCATCATTACAATGAACTTCAACAGTACTGAGTCTTGGCTTTTTCTTCATACTTCGTTCCCCATCCTGCCTGTAATAGCCAGTTCCTCTAACAAGAGTGGCATGGAAGCATATCTTCAAAGGCTGGCTCATTTAGATGAAGGTCTCTACAACGACTTCTATGGGTTCTGGATCACACTGATGATCATTAACTCGCTCATATTTCTGGTAGGAGGGTGTTTTTTTTTTTTTTTTTTTGTTTATTTGTTTGTTTGTTTTGGTGTTCTAGATTTTGATGCACTTGAGCAACCTCAAACTCCATTTCTCCTCTCTTTTGCTTCGTGTCTCTCATTGTTCCAGGTGGGCATGGTGCTCAACACAGTTGCACTTTATGTTTTCTGTTTCCGCACAAAGCAGAAGACCACCTCAGTGATCTACACCATCAACCTGGCAGTGACGGACCTCTTGGTTAATCTCTCCCTGCCAACTCGCATCCTGCTCTACTACAGTGGAGGAGCATGTCTCACCTGCTCCTACCTGCACATCTTCAGCTACTTTGTCAACATGTACTGCAGCATCTTGTTTCTGACATGCATTTGTGTCGACCGTTATCTTGCCATTGTGCAAGTGAGTGTTTTATTTCAGTGGGTGACAAACTTAGTCTTAACTATGTTCTGTGAAACTGTCTGTGCTGAAACCTAATGGATGTAAAACATGATCTCTTGTGCCCTTAAAGGTTGAAGCGTCCCGTCGTTGGAGGAACTCTAGCGTGGCCAAATGTGTGTGTGTCTCTGTGTGGCTGTTTGCCATCGTGGTCACCTACTCCTTCCTCTCCACTGCTTTCCAGCATACAGGCTGCTGCATCTCAAAGCTCCTCTTTCTTACAATCACTGAGTTCTTTCTGCCCCTCATCATCATTGTGGTCTTCACCTTGAGGATTATGTGGGCCCTTGCTGACCGCCGGCTGATGCAGCAGAGCAGGTATAAACCCCAGCAGATTGGTGGATGGAAGGAAAGAATATAGAATACTGTGGCATTGCTTTACCCTTTTATTTGCCTGTTTTGGGTGCTAAATCTCAGAACTCCAAATGAAGCTTATGATACGAAAATATATCGTACTAAAACACTCAGACTTGCAGCTCTGTAAACGCTGATGGCATACAGTTAATGGGATACCAGTGATGACTTTAACTGTACACTCAGGGAGAGGAGACGGAGGGCTGTCCAGCTGCTGACCACGGTGCTCATCATCTTTACAGTGTGCTTCACGCCCTTCCATATCAGACAGGTGAGTGACCGACAAATGTAACACACTTAAATATAAAGTCACCACAATGCTTCTGTGACCTTTTACTGCTGAAGTAGATATAAATGTCTTTGTGTTTCTTATGACACATTGTCATCATTTTGTGTTGTAGGTGGTTGTGTATTTCTATCCTGAAATGCCTCATCATGTGATTGTCTACCACCTAACCGTTACTCTCAGCAGTTTAAACAGCTGTATGGATCCTGTCGTCTATTGCTTTGTTACAAATAATTTCCAGGTAAGACTTTGGTCTCTTCTTCCCTCTCTCTCTCTCATCTTTTTTCATTCCATTCATCTCAACCTCCTTACTCTCTATCCATCCTTGCCAATGCCATCCACCACTTGTTTATGCACTTATCAGTTCACTGAATTTCCTTTCCCAGGCCACAATGAGAAATTTTTTCCGCCGTGCAGAACCAGAACAAACCAGTGGAGACATTGTGAGCATGCAGCACAGCTCCAAGGCCTCAGGAGCAACAGCTAATGCAGTCACTAATAATGTGATCATGATGACCAAGAGCCATACAGTGTAAATCCCCTTTTATGTGGGGTGAGAAAGACTGAAAGTTGCAGAGCTGCCAATATGACAGTGTAGCTATGTGTGGCTATTTGAAAAAATTACAAGACTGACAATAGACTAATTTTGTCTGCATCCTAACATCATCATATGCAACCTTCTATGTAAAAAATCTTAGGAGCTGCCATGATGAAAATGCTGCAAAAGTGAAACCCACCTTGTACCTGCTTTGGACAGCTTTATCTACAACTACATGTGGCATTTTAACAACAAACTGTTAGAAATGGGAATAATGAAAACTGACCACAGTTGTTTATTTACCATGCTGGAAGATAGTGAAATGCTTTGTACTTTGGGCTTTGTGTTGATTTCTACAAAAACTTATTTGGGAATGAACCACTTTTGTGCAGCAGAGGGCAACGTTGCATTTTCATTCAAAGACAGTAACAGTATACTATACAAATGGACATATATTCATATAATCACTCAGAGGAAATGGTTTGGGATGACTGGGACTGCCTATATTGTGAATGTTTGAACAAGGGCTGGTTTTAATGACATTGTTTTATTATATTACACAATATTGTTCTGGGCTTGTCCGCCTGGTTTTCAAATGTAAATGGAGCATCTAAAGTATTTGAATTTCGCGTTTGATTAAAAAAAAAACCAAATTAATAAATGATTCATCAATTTAAAACATTTGATCTCTTTTCAAATGATCGATGTCATTTTCCAAACATGATTGTCCATGGTATTATTGACCGTGTCAGTAAAGCATCATAACACCACCTTCTCGCTCTGTAGGTAAGTTGCTCTTCCTTGCGTCATAGGCGTTCCCGCTTGACCACGCCCCGCTTTGTTACTGTGGAAACCAAAGAGACCAATGAGTAATAAATCAGAGAGTCAGTCGGTTAGCTGGGAAAGGTTAGCCACACTGCTAACCCAAATGTAGAGCCTTACCACACCGTTAGCGCAAACATACACACCATGCGGAGCAAGCTCAGAACTTAACCCAACCGTGAGTCCAACCTGAGGTACGTTACATCTTTCTTTCTCCCCCCGCTTTTTTTTTCAGCGGCACCACGAGTCGGAAGTCGCTAATGTTAGCGGTCAGATGTATTAGCGGACCTAGCTCGCAGAGGGAACGTGGTTCATCCAGAGAAGTTAGGGACTCTGTCAGGTGTTTCCTTCCAGCCCGATGGAAACACACGGATCTGTGGGTGTGTTTGTCACCCACCCATCCGAACATGCTGATAATGCCTTTACCGTGTATGCTGTGGAGCACGCAGGAAGAGGCTCAGGTAGATCAGCGTTAGGATGAAGTGTTATTCAGCATAACATGTCCTGGCTGGTCCAACCCCCCCGGACTATCCGCCCAAAGAACACACATTCCTGTGAGAACCGCTGAAAGTCTTGGCCTTAAGGAAGGTTGAAAAGGTGGATACAGTTACTACAGCCCACAGGAACAGGTTGCTCCATCACTGAATAATGCGCAGGGCTGCCTGGTTATTCTGCTTAAACATTAACCCATACGTGACCTAACCTTTCTGTAACACACATGTCCGCAGCTGACCTCAGAAAAGACATTTATGCTGTGGCAAAGCAAAGAGAGGTGAAGGAAATTGGTCCTCTAGATAAGAACTCTTCAGATTTACTCGTTTTAACTCTCGTCAGTATGCAAAAGCTTTGGTGTTGTAATGAGGGTTGATTTCTTAATGTGGCTTTTGTCCATGCCTCTGACTCCTTAATAACATGCGGCTTATGAAGTCAAAAGTTTAAGGTTTAGGGCGCTGGAGCTGAGTCTGACTGATTCAAGATAATCAATTTATAACAATTTCATGTACTTTGGTCTGATTTTACTTTAACTGATTTATATGGTGAGCCTTTCCTTCCAGTAAAATGTCAGGGCTGTATAATCTTGATCTCTTATCCATGATATCCTAACCCTTTTATATTGAGCAAAAACCTGGGTCAAGAGAACCTTTTTCTGAAGTCAAGGGATTTTTGGTGTTACCTTATGGGACCTAACTGGGCTGAGATGTTTTTTGTGTTGTTGTTGTTGTTGTTGTTTTAGTAGTATATAGAATATTTATGAAAAATCGTAAAGATATTTATTGTTTTCATCTTTTCTATCAGTAGCTGTAACAATTGAACATTAATTAAGAAAATACTGAACGATTTGGCATGTACTATTGTAAAATTTTATACCTCCAGGTTATTGTCCAACTGGTTTCTCTTTCTCGGTAGGTTGCTGTGTGACTCTGGGTGTTTACACACTGAGACTTGGATTTGCCCTCAAGTACACTTAAACCCACATGCACTGACCTCTGCTGACCCACACTCTAACTGGCCACTATTCAAATACTGCATGCACACAATTTCTGACACAAACTGACCAGCAACAGCAAACACAGTTGTAGACCTACCTTCCAAGTTACCACAAACACAGCTGCTAGAGGCTCAACATATTGCCTCCGTCTACTCCCACCTCTTCTGCTCCTCCCCTCTGCATACCTCTAGAGCTGTGCAGATATCTGCTCTTCCTGTATTTTGAATTTGTGCAAGCCACAGTGAAGAACAGTACCACCCTCCTGCTGAGTTGGCACACTGGTCAATAATAGCCACAGGGTAAAATGTATGCAACATAGTTTTACAATAGCACATTTTTCAGGAGGTAACCTCATTATAATGAGGATTCCTTTGATTTGAAACCCAGAACAAGCTGACTAGCTGACTCTGGATGACTCTGGATGTCTTGGCCTTCTCTGAAAAAGTGAGTGATCAAGATGAAAACCATGGCAAACAGATGATCTATTAGCTTATTATAGTACAGTACAGCAAATAGATATATAAAGGGAAATAGTAATAAGAGGTATGCACTAATTTATAGCATCCATCAAGCGAAAATAAATGGTTCCTCTGAAGTCAAACCATGTTGAAAAGGAAAGAGAAACAGAGGAAAGGGAAGCTTCATGCCTTCTGAAAAATAAGGAAGAAATGGAGGAGAATGAAAGTGAAAAAGAGTTGGAGGAGGATGGAAGAGCTGTCCAGATCCCGCTGCACCGCTGGGTTATGCATGGAGCAGTGATGTTTGGACGTGAGTTCTGCTACGCCATGGAAACAGCTCTGGTGACACCAGTATTGCTGCAGATAGGTAAGAAGACAAACTCCTTTCTCAATCAGGCACATTTTTTGACAATGTCATACATATCTAAAGGTAAAAATGGACAATATTGACCACACTAGAATTTCCATTTTTGTGTTAATCTTTTAAAAAACCGGTATTCAAACAACTTGTACTTAACAGGTGGGCCAGTTCTAACAACAAATGCAAATCAGTGTCTAAATACACTACTGACTCAGTCAGAGAAACCCTTCACCTTTAAAGTACACTGTGATAGGATAAGGATAAGTAAGTAGTTTGTTTAGGCTTATATTGTTTCAAAGTTTGTGTTTACACTAGGTCTTAAGTATCTTGGTTATCCAGTGCATTTGTGGCTGCGTTCCTCTGCTTAGTATCAGGAAAATGGGAATGGCAGTTTGCCCAGATGAATATCCTTGTGAAATTGTGAAAACAATTGTAGGGTTTTATGTGATAAAGACTGTCCAGCTATCTCAAAAAAGTTCCATCAATGTAATAGCTGAACTTGGGTGACAGCATCAACATTGTGGAATAGCGTTAGCCACACTGGATCAATTGATCAACCCAGCTGCACCACCTGTGTGCCCAGCAATAGCCAACAAGAACTATGCAGTTAGATGTCAGGTTTGCCACCATAGCAGAAACAGAACAAAGGCATTTTCTCTCAGTTAGCTATTACAAGAATGTCAAACACAGCACATTTCAGTCTCACTGTTTTCCTCTGTGTTAACAATTTTATGAGAAAGAAAATCTATATAAAAAAAACAAACCATAATGTTACCCCATCAAGGTCCAGTTTCTCTTTGTACTTTGAAAGTAATCTCTGTGGCAGTTAAAATGCAGTTTAATTTATCCTTTATGTTGTCTTTTTCCAGTCAAAGGTCAACCCTCACAGAGAATAGGTTTTTGTAAATTAATGCCAGATTATGTGGGTTATAGTTGATAGTTGACTATTGGCATTTGGAACCTTTCTGGTCTAAAATAAACTATCAGAGGTGGACACAGACCACTTCTGGTAACCCAACAAGACATGTCAGGAAAAAAAGTATTGTGTAAAACATCTTGGTGTGCTCGCTCTGTCCATTGAAGGTTGCAACAGTGTGACAACACCACTTTCACGAACATTGGCATGTTAAACCTGGATGAGCTACTACGAATATAAGAAGGTGAAACATTATATCTGTGCTTTCACACTGTTGATGTTGCTGTTGTCAACATCGTAAAATCATTATCATTCAAATATTTTTCAGAATTTCGTGAGCGTGATCATATATTTATTATCAGTCTCATGTGGTTTATATTTTATCAATACATTTAGAACAGTGAATGTGAATGTCTGTATCAAAATAACACAGGACCAGAGAACTGCATTATCTTTTATTCCTTACAAAATCTCATGACACATCATGCAATTATTGCACTCCTTATTCTCCCAGCAGTGCCCATAAAGTAAAACACTGTTGAATGTCTCATCATTCTGAAAAACCAAATGTTAAATTTTAACATATTTAACACTGATTGAACTGGTGGCTCTCTATTCTTAACTGTAAAGTGCTTTAGCTTTGTACGAGACTGAAACAGCATGTATGTTCAGCTTCTTGCAACAAAAACCCACCCAGTGAGTGTGTCATAGTTGGCTTAAAACTACCCTTTGGAACTGTCTTTTAAACAAATAAAAGTTGCTGACACATGTTGTGTGTAACCCTTAGGTCTGGACAGGTGTTGAATGCATTTCCATACTCATTTGGTATTTGCAAAACTTTTTTTTTTTTTTCATCCACTTCCTTTATTGAGTAGTTCTCTCACATTACCAGAAGTATGCATCATGTTCCACATATTCTACTTGTGGATACTCACTTTCATAAAATTCTCTTTCTTAGTGTCAATCCAAAACTCCTCAGAGTACCTTTTTAAATGTTCCTGTAAGCCTATTGGCAAAGAGAGTGTGGAGCAATGGGGAAATATAACCTAAAGACAAGAAATGTTTTTCTATTGCAATATTGTCTGATGTTTTGTTGTCTTAAGGGAGAGGGAAGACAGGAGCAGAGCAAAGCCGCAAGGATAACAAGTTGTTCCCATGAGAACCAGTAGGCTCACTCAGCCAGCTACTAGATTCGAATGCATGTGATTTTAATGCTGGAACTAAAAGCCCATGTCTTTATATGGGATGGAAAATTAGGAGGTTTTTTTTTTTTTTGGTTATACTGTAACAGCTGTCCATACATACACATGCATACAAATGTGCATGAAATCCGCACTGGTATAAAACTGGGTTTAAGGAAAAATGCGCTCCCTGATTTCAGCTCAAAACATGATGAAGGTTAGCCTAGTCCTGTCTTAAAACAGGGCCAACTGGGGGTAATTTCATCACTTTGGTGGTGCTCTGGTTGGTGCATAAGTCTGTCTGTGTTGTAACATGCCATCTCATTATCTGAACTGTTCTACATTTTAGCTGTTGAGCACCAGTTCCTCAGCTCTACATTAGTATGTTAGTGCTTTCATGTGTTTTCCTGTTCTGTGCTTGTGACACTACAAGCTGGTTGTTACGTAGTCTGAGTTAAAGATAATGTTCGTGATAGAAATACAAATAAGACATTGTGGTATTATAAGACTGACGTTGGTGTTAAAGTGCAAAATTAGCAAATAAACAGCAACTATAATTTTGTAATTTATCATATGAACTTACCAACAGTGTGGTTAAATATAAAAACAAAGGTTTAAAGGGGCATTAGCTGAAGTGATGCACCTAAATCAGCCTACTGTTGAGGCAAACAAAACAAAAAAAAAAAACAACCTACTCTTTGCTATAATCTGATTCTACTTTTTTAATCTTAACACAACTACTGTTATGTTGTTGATTGTTTCCAGGCCTTCCTGAGCAATATTACAGTTTAACGTGGTTCCTCAGTCCTATTCTTGGCCTCATCTTCACCCCTTTGATCGGCTCAGCCAGTGACCGATGTACTTTGCGATGGGGCCGGAGAAGACCGTTTATCCTTGCCCTGTGTGTGGGCGTGCTGTTTGGAGTGGCTCTGTTTTTAAATGGTTCATTAATAGGTGAGTCATGGTTTCAAATAAAATGTCCGGTCATTTTAATTCAAATTTGTTATGGTAGATGTTTTACCCCATCGGTGTACTTGTTGCTGTTTCCTTTTAGGGCTCTCCATTGGCGATAGCCCCGGCAGTCAGCCAATCGGTATTGTCCTTACTGTATTAGGTGTGGTGGTATTGGACTTCTGTGCTGATGCCTCTGAGGGACCAATCCGAGCTTACCTTCTGGATGTTGCCGACTCTGAGGAGCAAGACATGGCCCTGAATATTCATGCTTTTTCTGCTGGTAAGAAATGTGGACCTGTGAAACTATTAGCTGTAAAAAAAAAAAAAAAAAAAAAATCCATGAGATGTGAGCTAAAATATTATTATGTGGTATTATATATCGTAGCTATATTCTTACCTGGAACATGCACAGAGGTGTGCATGTTACAAAACAATTACAATTAAAAACAATGAAATGTAGTGGAGTAAAAAGTACAAAATTTATCCATCAAATGTGGAGAAGTGAAAGTAAAACTATCCCCCAAAAATAATACTCAAGTAAAGGACAGATACTCAAAAAGTACTTTGTTACTGTCCACCCCGGTCACTGATAATGTGTCTATCCATGCTGTTTCAGGGCTTGGTGGAGCAGTGGGCTACATGTTAGGTGGTCTAGACTGGACTGGCACAGCTCTGGGCAAAGCATTTAAAGCCCAGGAACAGATTCTTTTTCTGTTTGCTGGTATCATCTTCATTATCTCTGTGACTCTGCACATGTTCAGTATCCCTGAGCGACCTTTCGCCCCGTTCAACCAGCTTAAAGGAACAAGACGTGGAGAGTACAACAGCCAGTTGTCTCTTAGGCCCAATGGCCACATACCACCTTTACTTGATGTGATTGCAGAGGAGGATACTTCTGCTCAAGCCCCGTTCCGGGAGGATGACGAATCTGATGCTGAAGACAGGGAGACTGATTTTCTTGCAGTGGAACGAGTGCGGAGTAAAAGTGATTCAGTCCTAGCCATGCCAGATGCAACAATCAAATTGGATTCTGACCTCGCCCCAGATGCACAGCTTTTCCTGCCACAGGTCCATCAATTTCTACCAGAGACTCAGGGAGAGCTGCTTGAAGATGCTTTCAAGCCATCAGACTCTAGTATTGCGTCCTCATCTCTACCTGGTGGACCCCCTGACCTGATGGTCTTAAAACCTAACGATCCAGTTTTTTATGAAGATAAGGATGCGACAGCGTCTCCTAGTTCTCTCCTTCATATCAGTTCTGGTTCAAAGGACCCACGTTTGAGACAGGTGAAATTAGCTACTGCACATGCAGATGCTGTTTGTATCAGCTTAATATAACTAAGCCTGCCTGCTTGTACAGAAACAAGTGTCACCAATTGTCAATAAGAAAGTGCAAAACTTCTTCACTGTGTTCCCTTCAGGTCAAGGTTTCCAATGGTGTCAATTCCCACACGTCCTCCTCTGATAACCCCAATGCAATGAAAAGCCATGCTTCCACAAAGCCTGGACATAGACCCTCCTCCGTTTCATCCCAGCATCACCCACACATCTTCTACAGACAAGTATAGTTACATTTATAATCTTTTGAATTAATGTATGTAATTGTCATAAATAGACACAGTAGTTGAGTTTGTAGATGTGTTAAGATGTTTATTTATTTATTTATTTATTTTTATTCTCTCAGCCTTCTTTTACTTTCTCGTACTATGGAAGAGTGGGGTCGCAGCGTTATCGACTGCGACGGAAAAACCCTTCAAGCCCCTGGCGAATCACCACTTCTCGCAGTCTGAATGATCTTAGTGACCTCCAACGGAGCACAAACAGGCGAGAGCTGCAGATGTCAGCTAGCAGTCTGTCCTCTGAGGGTTCAAGCAGTGAGGGAGAAGCAGACCTGGCTACAACTGTGCGATTGCTGTGGTTGTCTATGTTAAAGGTGATATCATTTGGAAACTTCTTTTCCTTCTTTTTTACGGTTGCACTAATTTTACATTTGGGAAGTAACATATCTACTATTGCAGATAAGCAAATCCAAACCTTTTTTTTTTTCGGCATTTGCAGATGCCGAAGCAACTGTGGAGACTGTGCATCTGTCACCTCCTCACGTGGTTCTCTATCATAGCTGAAGCTGTTTTCTACACTGATTTTATGGGTCAAGTCATTTTCCAGGGAGACCCTACGGTACACAGGCACACTACAGTCATGCCCACATTGTTTTTCTTAAAGACAGTTGTACTAACTAACATAACACACAGAGCTATTTATGCCAATTTCATGTCAATATCATATGATATCAATAACTGCAGTGTCAGTTTTGCAGTCTTCTTATGAAGGGAACATCCTTACAATGTAATTGCTGCAATTATTCCCCATTTTTCAGGCTGCATCCAATTCCACAGGGCTACAGAATTATAACAAAGGAGTACAGATGGGCTGTTGGGGACTAGTTGTCTACGCAGTTACTGCTGCTGTCTGCTCTGGTAAAACACTAACAGTGCTTCCATTTTTAACTCCAGCACAATCCAAATGAGGCGTTAACAATCAAACTTTCTGACAATTATTTCTCTTCACTCAGCCATACTTCAGAAGTACCTGGATAATTTTGAGCTGAGCATTAAAGTCGTCTACATCGTTGGAACTCTGGGATTCTCAATAGGTCTGTTAATAATTTTCAATTAATAAATGTCAGTTATTGTGTATTAGTTATAGTGTATCACAATACACAGGAGCAGAAGCACATTGTCTCATTGGACATGTAGATAGAAGGAAACAATCTACTTCAATATTATATTGTTTCTAATCTTAGGAACTGCAGTCATGGCGATCTTTCCTAACGTTTATGTCGCCATGGTGATGATCAGTAGCATGGGTGTCATCTCAATGAGTATCTCCTACTGTCCATATGCATTACTTGGGCAGTACCATGAAATTAAAGAGGTATGCAATCTCAGAAACACACACACACACACACACACACACACACAATAAGATTCTTGAGATCAGACCATGGATGGGAGTTTCTTTGTCTTGACACGTTTAACTGTTGTCTGTAGCCTTAATCACAAGTGTCATCTGATGTCTCTGTGACATCAGAACAGTTTTCGCTGCTCAAATTATAGTCTCTCATTTTCCTTTCCTCAGTACGTCCACCACAGTCCAGCAAATACTCAGAGAGGTTTTGGTATTGACTGCGCTATCTTATCTTGCCAGGTGTGTATTCACTCTTTTATGTCTCATGTTTGCTCTCTATTTAAACTGACACAGCAGAAATTCCCAGGAGCCATTCAGTAATTTAGAACCACCAACAACCAAACATGGAGAGACTGTCGGTTTATTTGTAATTAATCCACAGACAGGAAGCTGGCAATTTTTTTTACAGTTTATTCTGGGTATCTTTCTCCATTTCCAGGTTTATATCAGCCAGATTTTAGTTGCGTCAGCCCTAGGAGCTGTTGTCGATGCAGTTGGCAGCGTGCTTGTCATTCCCATTGTGGCCTCTGGAGGCTCCTTCCTTGGCTTCCTTACTGCCTGTTTCCTTGTCATTTATCCTGATTTGGAGCCCAGCAGCTCAGAACAGGACCAGGACTTGGTGGATTCATTTGGAGATCCAGACCAGAATGGAAAAAGGACCAAAGACCAGAGAATGACTCTGCTGAATGACAGAGACAGTTTAAAAGTGACAGAGAATCACTCTATTGCATAACCGTGAACACAGAAATAACTGTAAGGTTTCTCTTCACCAAGTGTAAGCTACAGCATATGAGGATTATACCAAATTCATCTGACATACATGTTTGACAATTTGTGCTGAAAGAAGAATAATAAGAGTGAAAACACTGCAGGAAGTTGATGATTTATTTACAGAAATCTGGTAGGATGGATTTAACTAGATGTCTTCCTGGTGTAGGGGCTGAGAAGAAAAAGGCTCAGTTTTGGGCTACTCCACTTGTCCTGTTGCTACCTCCACCTTAAAATGTCTTTGTTTTAAATATGATTTTGACAAGCTTTGAAAATTGATTGGGCTGGGACTGCCAGAATGGAAATCAAAGTCTTAGCTTGCATGATGGTCTTAAAGAGTCTTAAGTTCAGCTCATCAAAACCTGTATTAAATCCAAATAGCTGTTTAGGTGGATATTTGCAAGCCACTAAAGCACAGAGGGCCACGTTACAGAGACTTGGCCTGTTGACTACTGAAGCAAACACCTTTATTGAAACAGCACACAGAGCACTTTCCGACTCACTTCAGGAAAGCTACATCCCACTGATGCTTCAGAATATTTGACATTTTACTTTTTGGAAGCTGCTCTGTAATTGCTTAGCGGACAATCGTGATGCTGTAAAAATGTAAGTCTGTTTTTAGATGCAATATAAGGAAATTTTTGTTTTTATTGTTTCTGGAAATACCTTGAGATTAAATCGTTATTTAAGTCACACACTCTAAACTACACTTATGACCTTCTGCAACTGTTCAAGACATATAAAAATTTTTGTAATGTTTCATCTGCTTTTTAATCACACTATATGAGCTTGGAAATAGTTGACATAGAAAGCTTGTGTGCAGTGGAGGGTGCTGTTTTGTGATTACTTTAAGATTGCCTAGAAGCACCTGAATGCCATATTTGTCTTTTATGCCATCATACACAAGCAACATACTATCACATTATAGTTAGGAGACTAAACTCTAACCTTAAATTGGGTAAGAGGAATATTTTACAACCATTACTGTAAAAGGCAGTTTATTGTAACCTCTCATATTCAATCTCTGGTTTGGGGTATCAGTGTGATTTGATTTTGAAATATACATTCCGAATACAGTTGAAATGGTCATTTATGAAGACAATATGTTCATCATGACAAATTTGTAATGCTGCCTTTGAAAAATAATTGGATATAAATGCTCATTTACACTCTACACATGTTGTAAAAGGGATTGGATTTTTTTTTTTTTTTTTTTTTAACATTGATCATATGAGAGCTGTGAATCTGCGCTGCTGTACAGAAAGGATAAATAATCAGATAAATAGCTCCCATAATAACAAACATGACAGGTAGCAGAAAGTCCACTGAGGCTTATTTTATGTTTAGCATAGTCTGCCAAACCTTAGTATAATAGGCTAGAGTTCGGCCCAGCATGAACTGAATAGCTTCCAGTCTCTGAATCTCATTTTGTGTGGAACCAGATGAGAGTAGATGTAAATGCCCAGAGCAGCCTTAAACCCGTTGATGAAAGTGCTATTCATTTAATTTTGTTTTAATTTGACATGATCTGAAACGATTCCAGAGACCTCTAATGCTGTGTCTCACATGGTAGAGGGCTACTTCTATTCAAGACCAATGACTGATCTATGCAAAGTTGAATTTCCTTTGATTGGGAGTATTACAGCCAAACGAGCCTTTAAAAAAAAAAAAACAAACACTTCTGACTTGACTGATGTTACCCTCAAGAATCTTCTTCACTCTTGTCAATGAGTTTTTGGGCAATGTCGACAGTGTTTGCTGGTCTTTGTATCCTGCCAAGTATGTGGTTTTACCAGCCATAATAGAAATTGGTCTTTTGTGGTTTTTACAGTTTGTTTGTTTTTTTTTATTATTTTTTTTTTTCAGGGTTTAAGGCCTCAAGATTTACACAACCTGATTTACAATTGCTAAAAGGAGAGAACATTATTGTCTGCATTTTTGCACCAGATATAAGAATGCAAAATAATATAATTAATATTTTCTTTTTGGAAATAATATGGATTTCTAAGGAATTGTTTTAGGACAGTTATAGCTTTGTTAGTGGTAGAAATGCATTTCTTGCTAACATTATGATTTGCAACTGATATGACCCACTAATCTGGGAAAAAAATATCCAATATCATGATAGTAAGGTGACTGCAAATTACACAAACTTAAGCTTCCACTCACACTTATAAAAACAATATTTTTTGGAACTAGATGAACCTGGGCTCATTAAAATTTTTGTTGTGATTGTGATTTTATACAAATGTTAAAGCCTTTTCAATGAGAGTCTTTGTTTTACTTTGAAACTCTATCACTGCTGGGTTCTTTTTGCTTATGTACAGACTTTTGTACAATAAAAATGGTATTTTTATACCAATTATTTGAAAGAAAAAATAAACAAAAATGCACTGTCAGGAGTTTTTGTGTTTTATTGCTAATCCTTCAAGTTTCTTCTTTTTTTTATTCTTCCTATTAAAGATATTTGAGAGGAATTTCATAAATGTTTCAAAAGAAAACATAAAGCAACAACCTACAAGAAATGAATTATTGATTTCGGTTAATTCTCTGCCTCTGACTGTCTTATCGAGATCCCCATCACTTATTAGTGATATGTCGTTCGTGAACGATTCGTTCATTTTGAACTAATCTTTTGTATGACTCGGGAGTAATAAGTCATCTCTCGTTCTTTTTCCCTGGTCATGCTCGCAGCAGGCTCAGATTCGCTCACAAACGGGTCTTTCTGCCACATATGCTCTGTATAGGAATGGCTGAGTCGTTCATGACTCAGAATTACGGGTCTTCGGATCCTGAGTCCGTCGTTCACTTGTGTCATGGCCGCTGTGCAGGCACAGTGCAGGAATGAGTGATTCGTTTCGATTAGTTTCTCATTGAACCTGACACTGAGTGGCTTATATAAAGAATAAATATACTTGTATCGCACCTTTTCTATTGGCGTTATGGTGTTTGCAGTTTGATGAGCTTCCTCGGCCACCATAGACAACAGATTAATGAAGTCATTTATTGTATAACGAATATATATATATATATATATCGAAATAAAAACAGTGTGAACATTTGAGGATAAAAAGTTATCACAAACACGTAAAAGGTCTCTCAGCACAGTGAAGTTAATGTTTTTCACAACCCACATATTGTGGAAAAATAGTGTAGGACTGGCTCTCTCTCCAGTGCAGCACTGCCACCTTCAGCTCAGGCTGAGAACGACAACAATGACACAAACACTGATGCAGGATTCAGTTCGAGTTTCCTCTGAAATCACTGACCACTGTAACAGGTCTGACAGGAAGTCCAGCAGAGTGAACTCACCGGTGTCTCTTTACGTGTTTGGATGCGTGAAGCCGGTCGTGTCCGTGTTACCGGACAGGACCTCGGTTTGTCTCCGCTCACAGGAACAGGAAGAGGACTGACTGTGAACGTGATCAGTTCGGTTTCATTCTGCAGTCTGCTGCGGATGTGAGTGTGTCGGATCACTGCCCTCTCTGAGCAGGTCAGTTATTTACCATCACTTTTTTTTTTCTTTTTTTTTTTTTTTTTTAGCGGCTTGTTGGAGTTTCAGCGCGAACTTTGACAATCTAAGAAGAAACTGGCAAGAAGCATCCTCTCACCTGACGCCGGATCACATGTCACATCAGCAATAAAACCGCTACAGCTCAACTCCAAACAGTCAATGAGTGACGCTCTGAAAGTTAAACTAAAGTTAACTAAACTTTTGAATTGAATATCCTTTGTGGGTTCCAGCATGTGCATGCAGTTTTACTTTGGATCTTAACAGTGTGCCTAACCTTCTATCCAAGCAATAGGTCACAAATTCAATGATTTTTGTTTTGCTTTTGTTTGTGTGACCATTTTCAGCTTCATTTCTATTTAATGCCTGGCATATCTGCCTTTCCTTCTTCTACAGGTGTATTATAAGCTCCAGAGAATGATTTAAATGAAAGACGAGTGACAGAAAGTTTGAGGACTAACTAACAAACTGCCCTGTTTGCATCTGGATCTGCATGAATGCGAATCAAAGGGGTGGACAAGTATCAGTTTGTTTGATCTTCAAGACTGTGATTAACCGATAGACCAGCTTTTATTTCTAGGTCGGTTGTGTTTCTATTTTGCATGTTCACTCGGCTTGTATTCCCATAAATGCTTCATTGTGGTGGTTTTTTCCACTCTGCAGTGCTCACCCTTTAAATGACTCTCCTTTATT
Organism: Echeneis naucrates; assembly: GCF_900963305.1. Classification (NCBI taxonomy): domain Eukaryota; kingdom Metazoa; phylum Chordata; class Actinopteri; order Carangiformes; family Echeneidae; genus Echeneis; species Echeneis naucrates. Next base: position 13,919,900 of record NC_042516.1, read on the forward strand.
ACTCGTTCCCAGTCGAGCTTGCCTGAGCTCTGATCCTACTGACAGAATTGTGAAATTGTTGTGTGTTCTGTCACTTATGGTGCTGTGATATAAGCAGAAAGTGTAACACTAATCTAAAATGATTGTGTTGATGCATTTCCCCACTTTATTTCAGGTGGTCCATGCTTGTGCTATAGATTGTGATGATTTTGTCACACTAATACGTACTGATAAAAGTGTCCTCACACTAATAATGGAGGGCCAGGAGCTGTTCATGTGACACGATCTGTAATGGGAAATTAGTTTCGTTCTGAAAATTCTTCCTGCTGAGAATTAGTCATCATTTCATGTATGTTCCACAGGGAACCCTTTCTTTTAGTCTTTCATCTGCGTAGGCCATTCAGCGTGAGTTGGTTCCAAGGTCTGTTGGTCATTGTCTGTCTTAGCATTAGATTAGATTAGATCAGAGTGTGTGGTTTTCATAACTGTCAAGCAAAAGAGGGAGGCATGACCAATGATTGGAGGGTTTAGTGCTTAATGTCGCTTAACAGATTCAGTTGTTTTACGAACTTATATTCAACACCTATTTGCTGCGTCTGCTGCTACTTTTCAAAAATCACAAGCTGCTACTTTTGAAAAATCACAAGCTGATAATCTGCTGGCAATAACGTGTACTTCCACAGATGGATTCATGCGACGGTAATCAATAACACAGAGCATTAGTTCCGTAAATGTAGATCCGCTGCAGCACAGTGTGTCTGTTCTCTGTACTCATGTGTCAGTGAAGTGATGGCTTTATGCATGGACTGATGGAGAATTTTCCTCGACATGTTGAATTTACAGCTTTATTTGTTTACAGTGAGATGATAGCAAGGATACTATGTTTACACTTTGCAGCTTTCAGAGCTTAGGAGGGTGTTGATGATAAGAGCATAAAGGAAAATAACCCTAGCAACCACTCTGTCATATAATAAAGCTTTATATAACTTATCAGTGTTGTTCTCACGCAGGAACATGAAGATGAGAGAAACTGCCATCATGGTAAAAATAAAATAAAAAACACATAATTTTATTCCCTATCTCTTCATCTTTGTCACTCTGGTTCCTTTTTAAACCCATCTTTGTGTCTCCTCTGGTCCTCTCAGTGGTTGTGATCCAGCCACTCTAAGGCAGCCTGGTTTCAGTGATGTCGGACCATCAGCTTCCTGCTCTGCTGGAAGCCTGTGTGGTCGTAGGAGCATCTAGTGATAAACTTAGGGATGTCTACCAGGTATTTGCCTTCAAATGTGCCACAAATGCAGAGAATACCTGTAAACCTAACATTTTGTCACCTTAACCTTTCATTAACCTGGTTCATGGACATCTGGCCACAGCAGCAGCATCAGTAAAACCTTTAAACTGGTCAGCAGTGATAAAAACAAACCCAGTTTGATTGTGATCAGGTCAACTCTCTGTCAACTCTCTGCTCAACTTCCAGAGTCTAATAAAGACAAAATAAATCGAAACAAGCTAAATATTTGCAGATTAATAAGATGAACTATGACGAAAAATAATGTCCTGATGATAATGATGCTAAAAAGCCACGCTAACCGTGTTGATAACATCTAGATTTTAATAATCCAACTTGTTTTCTACTACATGACAATTGTCATATACATAAGAATGGAGCCCACCACCTTACCGTCCTCTACCTATCTCCCACTTAGGCTGTCAACAATAATGAAGGTCCAGAGAGTCTGCTGTTGGAGCCAGAGGTTCTGCACGTCCTGGCACCTCCCTTTGTTAGCAGACCACAAAATGATAGCGAAGTGCTGAGGCTACGCGGAAAGATGCAACGCTCCTTTCTCAGGAGGAAGAGGGAACAATCTCCCTCAGCTGCTGCAACCCAGAGCCAAGGTTTGGCACCTGCTTGTTTGGTGTGGTCCACCATTTGGTCAAATATCTATACCTACCTAACAGATGTTAGTTTTTGAAAATATTGTTCAAGGATTAAAAACATGTGGAGCCTTTTTGTTCCTTGGGCAAGTCGTTTTTAATATTGTCATCTGTGATTGTTTTATCTGTTTACGTTTCTAGCTGGAGCCGCAGAAGGAAGAAGAGGAAGTGAAGATGCTCGTGTTCCAAATGATATTGACCTGATGGCTTTACCTCAGCTTTGCTTCCCTGGTATTTGCTCTCCTGGTTTTAAGTTTGTGTTCTGATTGAAAGCGCTGACAGGAATTCCTTATCACTGTCTTCACTGAGGAACTTGCTGTTTAGCTGTAGAGCAGCATAAAAGTGACACCATACAGTTATGCCACATCAGTCAAAGGTGTTAATGAATGTTTATATTTCTTTTTACCAGATGGGCTCCAAGTAACTAATGAACAGAGAGATGAACGATTTCACTTTCTGGTATTCACTGATGTCTTTGGCAACAAGACCCATGGAGTAGTAATGCAATGGTACCGTCCGATACTGGTACACAGCACTCCACAGTACCTGGTAACTTACAACTGTGTTTTGTTGCAAGACAAACTGATTTGTAACATGCAGTTTGCTCCAAAATGTTTAAAGTGCATACGTTGATCACTTTGTGACAGTCTTTTGTTTGTTTTTACAGGACGGGACATCTTTCCTCCACAATGGAGCCGTGTCCTCAAAGTATTCAACACTTTTCTCTGTGTTCAGTGTTTGTGCCATATCCAAGTATCCGTACTTCACTGCGCTCAAAGACTGTCTGTCCTGGTGAGAGACCAAAAATAGAACATATAGAACAAAGAAATGTTTCTGAGGGGGTCAACAGGCCAACAGTGTATGAGTAATATATTTGACCTGTAACGTTAAGATAATCTTCTTAAGGCGTTATTCATTTGCAGCGTTCAGCGTTGTTGAGACAAAATTCATGTGTCTTTGTCTCTCTGTCTTTGTTAGCCTGTTAGTCCAGCTCAGAACTTGTCGTTTCTCAGACATGGAGGAGAGAGTGAAGGACTTTGCAGCCAAACTGACACTTGTGCCTGTCCCTCCTCCTGGACAGCTGCACATGGTGCGTGTCTGACTGTGTGTGGGTTTGTGCGGCAGTGATGTGAAAATCTGTTTACTCTGTATTCACTTGGCCTGAGTAGGTGAGCCTACTCTGACCTCTGCAGAGAGAATAAACGTGCACACGTACAGTTCATTCATTTAGTCTTTAATTGAGATTTAGCTGTGTTTGGTTTTTGTTTTTTTACCCCCCCAGATGTTTACTTTGCGTCCTCTGACCATTGTTTTACCGTCCAGTGAAGACAAAGACCAGCCAGCTATAGATTTAGACCTCCATCTACCTTTCCTCTGCTTCAGGCCACAGCAGCTACTTCAGGTGTTACACAACCCTGTTGCATTTGGTAGTGAAGCAGGAAGAAGCTCTTGTTAACCCTCACCCCTCTTTATCTGCCTGTCCATCTTTCCGTCGATGTGTCTGCAGGTGATATCTTGTCTCCTGCAGGAACAGCGAGTGGTTTTATTTTCTTCTGACTGGGCCAGGCTCACTCTGACAGCGGAGAGTTTGCTGCTCTTTCTGCAAGTAAGTTCAAATCTACTGTATATGTGAACATTTAAAAAAGGCAAAGCAGTGTTAGGAAGTGTTACTTAACTTGAAGGTTATGTAACAGTTTGATGTCTTGGAATTGAGACTTCCTGTTTTTTAGACTGCTGACAATGAAAACATCTTTGCAATGAAATTTAAAATCATAGTACCAAGATTTCATTGTGATAATTTATTTTGGGCATCAAAAAGACATAGTTTTATGCAGTTTACATTGCCATTCTTTTGTTTCTGGCCCGTCAGTTTGTTCATCCATTCCTTTATAGCCTTTATCATGGCAGCAGCCTTATGTTCCTATCCTGGCCAGAGGCATGCTGGACTTTCTCATGGCTCCGACTGCCTTTCTTATGGGCTGCCATCTCAGTCATTTTGAAGAGGTTGCTGCTGTAAGTACCTTGCTAACTGAAACTTACAAAGCAATACAGATAAAATGAGACATTAATTGTATTTGACGCTCATTTATCCAGGAAACAAATGATCTCATCTTAATCAACATTGACAATGGAAGTGTCTCCACTTCCTGCTCTGATACCATTGACCTTCCTCACGTTCCTCCAGCTGCTGCTGACTGCTTCACACAGAGGTACCTGAGGAGCTACCAACAGTAGTGAAATAAAGCATGTGTAGCAGCGTTACGGTCTGTTTTTTTTTTTTTCCTTTTCCTTTTTCAGGAGTCAGTCTCTGAAGATACACTTTGACTTGGCTCAGTGCCATCACATGAGCTGCACCAACATTAACGAACAGCGGGCACAAAGAAGAGCATGGCAGCAAAACCTCAACCATGACATCCAGCGGATCACACTGGAGCTGATTGTCAACATATTCAGGTTGACTGTGTGTGTGTGTGTGTGTGTGTGTGTGTGTGTGTGTGCGTGTGTATTCTTTGGACATATGCGTGGTTGGACGGTTATTTAAATGAATTCAACGCGTCTTGTTAATATATATGCATGTGCATTTTAAAGGGATGTAAGTAGTCATCTTAACTATGAACATCGAGTTTTTAACACTGAAGAATTCCTGAAGTCCAGAGAACCAGCTGAACAACTTTTTTACAAGAAGGTAAATACTTACTAGGTACAAAAGCAAGATATTTCTAAGAAACCTCACCTCTGAGCTGTAATGGGATGCTGTTGTACCTTGCAGGTGTTGGACACGTACATCTTCCATTCCTTCCTCAAGGATCGTCTCAACAGGAAAATAGACAACTATGCCCGCATGGAACATAGCACTCGCTCAGAGATGCAGAAGTGAGACATTACACCTACGTAATAATCTTTAAACTGACCGGTAACATTTGCGTGTGTCTACTGATTTAAATTGGATTGTATAATCCCAGAAACACACAGTGTGACACAGTACACAGGCACAATTTACTATTGTTTTATTAAACGTTTCCTTTTTTCCAAATTCTCCTTTTTTAAATTTAGTTCCTTTATCTCCTTTTTGCGCTGAAACAGTTTAAATGCAATGTGACTCGTTTATCATGTGTCCTCTAGGATGAAGGCAATGGTTGAAGTCACACGCAGACCCACCATGCAGGAGATCCAAGCCCGAAGAAAGAGCTCCATCACAGAGACTCAGCTGAATAAAAGACTGGGGATGAGCCTTCCTAACTTGGGAGATGCCCAAACTATCAACTTCCAAAGAAATGCATTAGTGCCTCGGCTCATCGTGTCTGACCCTGGTGATTACACCGTTATTGCTTTAGTTACATACAGAGGTACTGGCTGTCCTGATAGAGGCGTGGCAATAATGACTGAACATTTCCACATCTTCCACTCTGTCTTTGTCCCCTAGCTCTGAGAACACCTCCTAAGCCTGTAAAGGTTTTTAAACTCCCAGATTTCCCAGCATCTCTGTCCTTCCACTCTGTCCAAAGCTATTACAGCGAGCTCATCCAGCAGCTAAGCAAGGCCATCTTCTCCATCCAAAACGAGAACTCTGCTATGCTTGCCAGGTACTCCGTTACCATTTCCTATCCATACAGTCAGTCATGCGTGCATATTTTCTCTTCCTGTGGTGGTTTCAAGAACAACCATTTCTTTCCTGTGGTGTATATTGCACATTTTGTACATCTCTTGAATCTTGAATTAAAAAAATTTCCATCCTCAGATTCTACTACCTGCGTGGTTTCATCAACACGTTGTGTTCCCGGAGGCTGGAGGCTCTGAGTGATTTCCAGAACCTCTATAAGACGGACACCACCATCTTTCCCACACATTTGGCCACATGGCTGGTGGATTCACTGCACCAAGATGAGAGACAGCAAGCTGACAAACGACCTGAGCTCAAGAGACTCATCACCAAGGTCAGTTTGACATCTTCATTTTCACCATTATGTTTGCCGGGTCCATCTTTCTCTATGCTGAAACTTTTTTCTCTTCTTACCGGTTAGGTTAAAACAGAGAATGAGAAGCCATATGTGCAGCCGGACAACCATGTTAAGAAGTTTAAACTTCCTCGAAAGCATCTGCATCAGGATGAGTTTGTGCAGTGTGTCCAGGAATGTGGGATTGTTAAGGACATAGCAACTATACACCGTTTATTTGATGCACTCACTGATGGTAAGTGTTGAGGAGGGGGGCTGATGTGTATAGTTTACACAAAACTTTTGCTGTTTGTCACAAATGTGCAGTGAGTGCCACAAATGCTTTGGACTAACATGATGGACGCAGAAGAGGCCAGACATTATATTATTTACCAGCATTACAAAGAATCATTTCGAATCAGTGACACCAAATGCTGCCGACATGGTGGAATCAAGCAGCCATCAAATGATCTATTATGCTCCTTTAATGCTCTGTGAGTGTGAAGTACAGCTTGTGTAACATGTCCTGTTTTGCATCGACATGCAGACACGCACACATACACTTGCTTAGTTGCTAAAATTAACCATTTTAAGAGCGGCTGCAAAACAAGTCCAACTGAGAAGAAGTACAGACACTGTCCCTTCAGAGAAGTCTCACGATTGGTTTTTAGATTTATTTATTTTGCATTTTTTCGGGTTGAGTTTGTCTGAGGTAGGACTTCTTCAGTGTGAATCTTTTAGTGTTTAAAAAAGTCACACAAGATGGCCCAATTTTCATTTTCTTTACTCTACCCTTATCAAAATTTAATGAGTACATTTATGCACCATCTAACAGGCAAGCTGGTATGGTGGAACAGTTTAAAAAAATATACCTAGCATGTCTCTACCCCAGTACATTGTTATCAGCCGCCACACGTCTAATCACAATCAACACTTCAGAATGAGCAGTTGATCACATATATATATGTGATCAACTGCTATAATACGAGAGCAGCAACAGACAGTCAGAGGAAGGAAGAGAAGTCATCATCAGTGTTGAATTTGAAGTCATTTCAGCACAAAGGACGTATCGTGTAGCAAAAGTCATGAAATGAATCTAGACTTAGAATTAGAAGCACCTGATTTACTCCACTGACTGCTGACCCATAACACCCAAAGTCTTGGAGGTCGCTTCAGCATAATGTTTTTTGGTCCTCCAACATCACTTTATGTGCATACATTGCTCATGTCTTTCCATATTTATCTCACTATATTTGTCCGTTTACTGGCACTGATGAAACTCTACATGTGCCCTAGGCAAGTCAAACCAGGTGGATCCGGGCCTCTTTAGAGACTTTTACACTTTCTGGAAGGAGTCCGAGGATGAGGCACAACATGTTAATTTGCCCACTGAGGTCATTGACCACCTTAACAATAGCGAGTGTGTCTACAAGTTATCATCCTGTGTCAAAACCTCGCACGGAGTTGGCAAGATCGCCATGACTCAGAAACGTCTGTTCTTGCTTACCGAAGGACAACCAGGCTACTTGGAAATCACAAAGTTTAGAGATATACAGGTTAAGTGTCTTTAATCCCTTTTCTCTGAATCCTATTTTCACTGGGATCTAACATAATCCCCTCTCTTATATTTATCAGTGATTTCTCCATCTCCCTGTAGGATGTGAAGATTGCCTCAGCTCCCTTCCTTCTTGTTCGTATTCCTTCTCTGCGTATCCAGACCTCTGGCAGGACTGAGGTTTTTGAGGCCAACCTGAAGACAGAGACTGAACTCTGGAACCTCATAGTCAAAGAAATGTGGACGGGACGCAAGATGGCTGATCAACATAAGGTAACACCTGGCCAAACAGAAAAACGCAGCGGTAGTGACCTGTGCCTAGGACCAATAAACTCAGTTGTGGATATTTCAGACTTGAGTTGGTTGCAAATGCTTATATGACCACATTTTTAGACTTTTTAATTTAACTTTAATTTAACTTTAATTTTACCGTCATTGTGATTGCCCACACTGCACGCTGATTTCTGTTTAGTGAACTCATTTTCTGTCTCTAGGACCCTCAGTACATGACTCAGGCTCTGACCAATGTGCTGTTAATGGATGCCGTCATGGGCTGTCTGCAGACCCAGAGGTCGATCATCGCTGCCTCAAAACTGGCTTACTTTGATAAGATTAAACATGAAGGTCTGGGCTCTGTTTCTATGCACTTTCTGCCTTGTCTTTTTTTCATTCCACACAAATTTGTAAAATGGGTTTTTGTTTGCTGTCCCTCTGATGTCTATTCATCATGTTTATGATCACGCAGTGCCCATGATGGTACCGAAAACTACCTCCGAGTTTCTAAAACACAAGATCAACCCTTCACTGGACCTGGCTGAACCTCAGACTGTACATGTGCTGCTGTACACACCAGGTGCTGTTTGACAAGGAATTATTTGAACTTGTATGTCACGAATCTTGGAGTGAGTGTCTGCACATGTGTGTGCATATGGTCATTTTAAATGGTTTTACGGCAATATGATTAACATAATATGATTAACAACCCTTGCTGTGTTGTTTATTCACAGACAGGACAATTTTGGTGTTGTTAGTATCTCGCCTGTTTACACTGTGACAGTGAACAAACGCATCAGCCATGCCAGATATGTCAACCAGAGCCAATGTCAGCTATTTAGCCTTTGAGTGCACATTTTAAAATAGAAATAAAATAGAACAAATAGAGAAGAGAGAGCGAAGAGTCCCATTTTCACCCTGCTCAGCAACGTGCTTTTTTTTACTGCAAAGAGCTTTCACAATTTACTCTGACCCTCCGTCTCCTTCTCCCTCTCCAGGTCAGTTAACATGCAATGGCTCAGAGGATGAGATGAACCCAAAGCTGTGGGTGGCTCTCACTGGGGGCAAAGTGGTTGTATTTGATGCAGCTAGCTGGTCCATTCTGCAGGACTCCATCCAGGTCGGAGAGGCACAGCTGGTGAGAGCAGACTTGTTACTCATTTGCTTGTAGTGATGTCTATTTAACTGAGAATTTCACCGGGTTTACACATCGGAGTCTGTTTACACACAAATGACTCCTCCATCTCTAGTAGAGCTTTTAGCGGTCACAGGGATTGTGGGCATATAGGCAGCTTTAAAAATGCTGAGCAATGCACAGAATAAAAGAAATGATGTATATGTATAAATATCATTTATTTTCTCAATGGATCTTGATTGGAAATCAAAGAAAATGCCTTTATGAAGTTCAATTTTAGATTCATTTGAAGTGCATTGAGCCTGAGGGAGCACAATGTCTACTTCAGAAAAAGTTAAATTAACGATTCCACTTAAATGGTTTCCAAAAGCATAAGTTTTTTTTTGTAGAAGAATGAAAAATGTCTTTGGTTCCGATCGACCACGCTGTCTTGATTAAAACGTTCAACCACATTTCTACACTTTAATCCTCTTTAATATACTGCACATCTATAGGAATAGGATAGGAAACAAATTATACTATTAATTATTGGAACGGATATTACGTATCACATCTTCTGTACAGAACTGCATGCTGGGATTGGTCCAGGAGCAGGTGTGGATTGGCTCCCAGGACTCTGTAATCTACATCATTGATAATCACAGCATGTGCTGCAACAAACAGCTGACGGAGCACAGACATGAAGTGACCAGCCTCACAGTGGACACTAGGGATCAACACAACAGGTAGAGCCTAACTGTACTCTGGCCATCACATTCGATATTAGTCCAAATTTGTTAGTAAACTGTAGATGTGTTTTTGAAACACAACATAGAGAACCATCAGTTGTTTCTTTTTGTCTGTCTCAAAGTCAGCACGTGTACTCGTGCAGCAGCGATGGGACAATCCTGCAGTGGGACTCGGCCAGTCTGAAAGTGAAGCGGCACCTCCACCTGAGCTGTGACCATCTCTCCTCCATACAGATCCATGATGGCACCTTGTGGTGCTGTGAGTACAGACTTACTTCCAGACTACTGTCAAACTTTTTATTCATGTTTCATTTTTATCTGCATAATTACTTCTGCCTCCATTCACTTGAACTTATCCATGAAAATCCTTCTCATAAAAACACTGTTCTCCACCAACCGTCCACCGTTAAATTCACCCACCTTTAACTGAAATTCCATTAATGTGGTTTTTATATTCCTGCTACAATGGCATTACTAATCATGGAGTTGTATACGTGCCAAGTGGTAGACCTGTGTGACAAGGTCTTTACTGAACACACAGCTTCGGATTGCACTGCACTTCTGCAAAAGGACCCTGATCACAGTTTGTTGAACAAATGTGTTTGTGTATGTGCAGGCTGTGGCAATGGCATTGTGGAAATGAAGAAGAACGGGATACCACAACGTCGGATGCCGCTTCCTGATGACCTAGAGGGCATGCCCAGTAGCTTCAGCAGCTTCATTGTAATGCCAGAGGTGATTTGCTCATCAGCCATCCAGCCAACTGTTCAACTGCATGTCAAGCCTTCAACTGTAAAACTGTAATTGTGCAACAATATCATTCTCAAAGCCCTGTAGCTGAAGTCTTTTTTTTTTTATTTCTTTGGATTTATTATACCTTTTTTACATTTGATTTTCTACTATTCTTTATATTTTCGCTTGTCTGTATGTCTTTTTCTTTTTTCTTGCCTTACTGAGAGCTTGTGTCCACACTGTGTGCAGCTGTACAAATGGCAAATAACCCTCCAGTAACCCCTCACACTTCTTCTTTTTATAATTTACAAGTGAAGCAGTTTTACAATAAATCACCATATGACTGATTAGTTTGGTAGCTAGCTAGCTTTATCATAATTGGAAGCAGTAGTCATTTCAACTGAGCGTGAAACTGAAAGTGTGACTTGAATTTCCCAATATAGGGATATGCAGATAAAGACATTGTATAACTATTGTGTTCCTGTTAGAGATGTAACTGTGTGTTTGTGTTTCAGCGAGGTCAGTTGTGGGCAGGCTCTGCAGACTCAGGGGAGCTGTGTCTGTGGCACATTAACAACCACAGGCATCCATTCAAAAAGATCTCCCTGCCAGGCAGTTCAGGAGTCACCTGTATGATTTGTGTCAAGGACCAGGTGAGCTACACATCAGACATGATAGTACAACAGGTCTGATCACAAAGTTATCCTGTAACTACTGTAGCTTCTGTTTTTTGTGTTTCACTGTTGCACGTACAAATAAAGTTGATAGTATTTTAAGATGTGCCAGCTGGGCAATGATTAAGCAATATATCGAAAAAAGTAATTTGCTCATATTTTGAAAATCAAATCACAACACAAATCATTATCATTGGCAATTGGAAATTTTATAACAATAAACAGTTTTATAACTACAGCAGTTTGAAAATATGGTGCAGATGCTGTAAATTATGCAGCATAAATAAGGCCAATGACAACGCCGTGTCTTTCTCAGAAAGTGTGATTGTTTGCTGACTCTTATCTCATCGCCCTCATCATTTATTTTCCTTTCTTCATCTGTCAGTCGTCACTTACTAACTGCTCCTTTGCCTCGATGTCCTCTCCTCAGATCTGGGTGGGCTGTCGTGGATGGAGTGGTGTCGGAGGTCATTCCGATGGCCAGCGGAGGAGTCAGGTGTTGGTTGTGGACCCAGAGAGTCACACTGTGTCAAAGGAATTGCAAGCTCATTCAGACAGCATCCAGACACTCTGCTCAGCTGAGGATCGCTATGTCCTGAGTGGCTCTGCACGCCTTGATGGCAAAATCGCCATCTGGAAAGTGGAGTAGATGAGAAACAGAAAGCAACTGAACAGAATGAGGTGGGTACAAGTGAGGAGACGACAAAGCATAAGCAAAGAAAAGAGGAAACGCAGAACGCACTTGAAGGGAGGTAAAAGAAAAACATGGCATAAATGAATGTGGAGATAAAGATACTATTAAACAAAACGGAGACCTCTTCGCTCACTTTTTAAACAGTTTTTAAAAGTTTTCAGCTGGGAGTTATAAAGAGACACAAAATGAAAGCAGCACTTAAAATGACATTTGTGGACTTCTAAGAAAGAAATGAGCTGTGGAACAAGGTGCAGTTCACTGAAGGTAATGACGATGTGGTTGATGACTGCTTGGAAACAAACCTTCCCACATTCTGTTTGTTGTGTCTTAAAAATTTGAGTAAGTCAGATATTTAAATGTCACAATGAAATTGTCATTCACATTTTATTGCTAAACATTGATAATAAATTACATTTTCAGGTATTATCATTACAGGTTGCTTACTTTTTGGCTGTTCTTGCCTTGCATATTGTCTGGATACTTATTCAGTCACCATTTTAATGTTTAATTATTATTGACTGTGTGAGTACATTGAGTTGTTATAAACATGTCAATGATGTATTGATTTCTATGAAAACAATCAAAATCAAATTCCACTTTGAAACATTGTTGTGCACATTGTATATTCTTAAACATGAGGCTCAATCTGGCACATTGAGCCTTTAGCATTAAAACAGATCATAAGTGAAATTTTGAGTGGGTGTGCATTTGTGAATCCTGTACCATTCAAATGCAAACGAAAAGTTGAGCAAAGGTACCAAATTCG